>NC_142173.1:37997214-38187214 GCF_029865625.1 Vigna umbellata
AGTTATGAGATTTGTTGATTAGCTAAAACTTAAGAACACAATAATTGAAGTTTAATATGCAAAGACGAAAATTAAATATGTATGCATGAATTGATCAATGACAAAGACAAAAGATAAACACTTTCAAGGAAATATATGAATGAATATGTTGTTGGGGGTCAATTTCATCTCATCCACTCTCATATATTTTAGGAATTCAACATTCAAATCATCATTGTTAATGCCACTCTCTAATGTACCATTCTAGATGGCTTCTCCCTAATCAAATAGTTCATACAATTCCTAGCATTCCTAATGATTAGTTCATGAGTGCAGGAGCTTAAAGGCAACCAATATAATATTGTCAGTATAATATTGGGAGAAATTCCCCGGATCTAGATTTCCCCGTACGTGTCCGTATCAACAAAACCAATAATCATGCATTAGAATGAGTTAAACAATGCAAGCATTGAGCAAAGAGGAAAAACCCTAACTAATGATGAAAGAAAGCATATGTCTTAATTCAAAGATGTACTCAACAAATCCATATATGAGAGCTTCAAGAGATTACTTTGATTCCCCAACAAACATACAAGGTTTAGTTCACCATATTCATGGTGAACCTAGATGAATTACAATGAAAGTATGAAAGAATAAACCCAATAAAGGTGAAGAGGTAGCCTGAGCATCCAAGATCCTCCTTCAAAAGGGGTGAAAGAGAGAGTGTTTGCCTCGTTTCTGCCAAAGATGCTAACTATAGGACGTGCAAGCCCTTATATACTAATCTAGAGTTACAAAAGATTACAAAAGACCAAGCCCAAAAAGTGCCGCTCAGCGGTATTTACCGCTCAGCGGTGATTGCGCGTCTTCTTTCTTCCCCTCAGCGGCCATTTTGCCCCTCAGCGGTTCCAACGTCACCTCTTGAGTGCCGCTCAGCGGTAGTTTGCCGCTGAGCGGTGCCTTCGACTTCTCCTTTTTGCACTCTTTCTTGTCTTTTCTAATGTCCTCTCTCTTATTCTTCACTTCTTTCACCAAATTCACCTCAAAACCTGCACAAGAACACTTAAATCAAGCATAAACCTGTCCAGCTCTCTTATTTCTGAAAACATAAACAAAAGGCATGATTTCAAGCTAGTTTCTAAGTCTAAAGGTTGCTTTTAGTATCAACTTTAAGCATGAAAATAACAGTTTTTTCAACTGTTATCACGACCCCAAACTTAGAACTTTGCTTGTCCTCAAGCAAATAAAATGTAACTCCATCTCCAACCAATTCATATGATGGTTCACTCATTCAAAATCCTCTTTTCAAGATAAGTAATAACTTCACTCAACTTAAGACCAAGAGTTCAATCAAGATGTGCACATGCTTTAGTGTTCACAAAGTCATTTAAATCCCAACAAATGCTATTTTTCATGAATGATCAATCAATTAAGCATGGATGTTCATGTGCTTATGAAATATTTCCTCACTAGGTAAAGTGTTTCACTCAACACACAAGTGTATAAGAGGTAAAGTGTTTCACTCATTCACTCCACTATCACAATGTCACATGAATCAACTTTGCCTTTCATTTAACCACAATCAAATACATTCACAAGCATGCATCATCACAAGGACTTTTCAATGGCTTATAATGTGGCTGGGCTAACAAGAAAATTGGTTTTTCTGGATCACAAAATCCTTGAGTTAAGAGAATCATAACAACACAATCTTCTTATTCATTCCCAACTTTCTTTTGCCTTTGCTTTTGCATTTGCATTGAGCTTTGCTTCTTTTTCTTTTCTTTTCTTTGCATATTCTTACTTTTTAGCTGTTAGCTCAATGCTTTTTCCTTTTTCATGTTTCCCCAATAACCCCAAACTTGAACATTTAACAATACCACACAAGATCTTCTACTTAACTCAAGGTAAAGATTTTCAATCAAGGGTGTTCAGTGTATATTTAAGGCTAAGGGTTCAAAGGATAGAACACAACGTGTTCTCTTTTAGAAGGCTAACTTTATGAATTTGGCCAATAAAAAGGGTTTCAAAAACACGGCCTTTGATCATATGATGCAAAACAAGCAATTGATTCAATCATAGAAAACCTGGGCAAAGTCATTCATGCTTTCAAAGTAATAGCATTCAACAATAACAACTCTGGAGCTCAAAACCTCACATATAAGCTCATTCACATTTGACATGCACATCCTGCTTAATTTCACAATCACAATCATGATACTCATGCATTTGTTCACAAAGCTTGTGAATCACCTATATAAGCATTTTAATGTGCACATCATCTCAACATCAATCAATTCATAAGCATCATTCAGCATTACTTATCACACAATCACAGTTAATAGCAAACCATCACAAGAAACCAGGTTTCACATAGAGTACATCGAAACCCTAATCTAAAAACAAAAACAAATAAGTTCAGAAACTTAAACCACAAAAGCATAATCATATGATAGCATTCATCAGTAAATGCTATCTCAGCTCCTCATCAGTCTGAACTGTCCTCTGTATCTTCCTCTTCTTCCTCATCATCATCATCATCAAACGCATCCTCCTCCTCAGCTTCATCTTCATCCATGTCTCGGGCTGAAGCTTCAGCTGCTTCAGCTCCTCCATGCCATGGTTCTTCTGGCCAAGCTACCACATTATGGAATTCATCCATAGTCCACCTGTGTGCTGGAGGGGTATCATACATCCCCACTATCATCTCAGTCGTGGCCACCTGCCCTCTGTGGATGGACTGCAATTGAGCACCTATAAGAGACATATACATGTCCCTCATCTGGAATGGTTCTGCCTCATGAGTATCAGCAGAAGTCCTGCTCTGTGCTGGCCTTCTCTCTCTACGAGCCTGGCGTGGTGGCACTGGTTGGGCTGCCTCCTCACCTCCACAGTACTGTCTGTAATAGGCCTCATCTATAGCTTTTCTTGGCCTCTCAAATGGTGGAACAAAAGTGTCCACCCCAGCTAGCTTGCAAAGGTGAGTGATCAAAGAAGGATGTCCCAGTGGTGCTTTGTTGTTTGAGGTGTTAGCACACACACTAATCTCATCAGCTATCACCTGCCCAATATTAACATTCAAGTTTCTGATAGCACAGTAGATGAAGAGTGCCCTGCTGAGAGTAATATCTGACACATGTGAACATGGCTGAATGTTGGCATGAGAAAATGCCATCCAATACTTTGCAAGAGGAGTCAAATCTGTCCTCCTAATATTAACCACTGAGCCAGATCTATTCCTTTGGAAGTGTCCTCCAGGTATGCACAATACTCTCTCAACATCCTCAAAGTCAGCACCTTCCTCCATGCTAAGAGCAAACTGGCATTGCTCACCAGCCCACACAGTATCCAGAAAGTTATTGATGGAGTCAGGATCATACCTGATAGCATGGCCTCTAACATAGCCCAAATAATTCTCAGCTGGATAATCACCAATCTTCTTTGCATTGGTGTAGAATTCCTTCACCACAGCTATGTTTGCAGGTGCTGGATAAGTGGCTAGCTTTCCCCAATCATTCCCTAACACTTGCTCTCCAAATTGAGGAGCAAAGTTAGGTATCATTCCAACCTTTCTCTCCATTAGAAGTCTCCTGTCCTGAACCACCCTAAAGTGCTTCTCATGTTTCCTAGAGAGGAACCTGCCATTATGGGGCTGCTCTGGTTCCTTTTCCTTTCTCTTGGTTGCCATGGTTTTCAATCTCTTTCCTGAAGAGGATGTCATTCCTGCATTCAAACATAAATCCAAAACCACAGAACATGATGTTAATCATTAGTAAACACAAAACAAAACTCCTTTTGAAGCTAAACCACCGCTGAGGGCCAGAATTTCCCCTCAGCGCCACCAGTGCCTCATTCAAACACGCAACAAACCAGAAAAAGCAAATCTGGCAGAGTGCCGCTCAGCGGTAAATGCCGCTCAGCGGTGATCTGCAGATTTTTGCAAATCTCGTTTTTAAACTGTCCTAACTCCACCCAAATGCAATTTTCAGTTTTCCAGTTCATAATCAAGCAGTTTAATCGGTTCAAACATCAAATATATCATCAAATCATGCATAGAAATCAAAACCCCTAAATATTCATGCTTTGACAATCACAGTCAATTTCAAGAACCCTAGAATGAACAAAATGCATTTTACTTACTTGGGTGGAGATGCTAGATGATATGAGAATGCTTCCAAACTAGAATGCTCTCTTCCAACCCCAAACTTTGATAGCACACTAGTGTAAAAGTGAGTGGAAGAGAAATTTTCTAAAGAGGGAAGAGTAAAAAGATGTGGGAAACCTAAGAGGAGATATGTGGGAGTCTTAGTGCAGAGAAGAGCTTGAAAGAATATAAAAACGCGCAGCTTAGGGTTTAAAAATACCCCAATGGGCTCGGGTTCCGCTAAGGGGAACTTAAGCCCATCTGCGATAGTACCGCTCAGCGGTAATTGCCGCTCAGCGGCACTTTCGTGATGTGCCCTTCTCCTTCTTTTCTTGACCTACGTGCCTTCCTAGCATACCCCTCATAGGTTCCCTGCAATTCAATGTTAAAAATGCTTATGCAAATCCTAAAAATAAACAAACAGAAAACAATCAATCAACTGGGTTGCCTCCCAGGTAGCGCTTGTTTAACGTCACGAGCCTGACCCAAAATCCACCAACACCCATCAGTAGGTGTTTCAAACTTACCAGCACCCATCAGTAGGTGCAAAATCTTCTCACCAACACCCATCAGTAGGTGTTACAAACTTAGTATCCTTCAGTAGATACTTAACCACCTAGCATCCTTCAGTAGATGCTAAATCCAACAAAATAATGTCCAGAATAATGTTCACAAATTACAAATTATAAAACCAAATCAAAAGTTTGTAAATCTACTGGGTTGCCTCCCAGCAAGCGCTTCTTTAACGTCATTAGCTTGACCCAGTAAAGCTCAGGTTCCTTCTTCTTTTTCTTCTTTCTACTGAACTTCTTCAGAAATTTGATCAAACCAGGAACCTGTTGCAATGTCTCAATCATAGGAACTTTAATCTCCAATTTCTTGAAGATTTCCATAAAGCACTTGAATTTCTTTTCCTTCCTATGATTCTTCTTTAGATGAGGATGTGATTTTCATATGATTTCTTCTTCTTTCCTCTCATCTTCTTTTTCTTACGCTTTCTCTCCCCAAATTTTCTCTTTTCTTTTCTTTTATTTTTTCTTCCCTTCTCTTCTTCTCCTCAACTTCTTTATTTTCACACAAATTTTCTTTCTCTCTTCTCTCTCAACCACTTCTTTTTCTTTTTCTTCATCTTTATCTTTCTCACTCAACTCTTCTTTTTCTTCTCTCTCTATCTTTTCCTCATCTCTCTCTATTTCTTTCTCAGCAAAAATCTTGTCACTTTCAGTGACAATGACTTGACCTTCCTCCTTAAGGTTAACTTCAGTATTAACCTTAACATTCAATTTTTGACTAATGAAACGAAGGTGCATCTCCAAATTTTTCAAAAATTGTTGGGTGTCATCCAAATTTACTGATGGAGAGGTTGTTGCTGCCATTGTTGTGGTGGCAGCCTATCAAATTCTTCGGCAGCTTGAGTGGTTTTGTGATGACGATCAGGTATCTGTATGTACTGTTGAACTGCCTCCTCCAACGTTATCCTTCTTCCCGATAGAGAGGGTTTTTTCTGCCTTTGTTGTGGTGGTAGATTCTTAAATTGTTCGACAGCTTGCCAAAATTGATCATCATCCATGCTTGAGTGAGATCCCACCAGTGATTGAAATTACCTTAGTAGAATTGAGTGCCTATTAAATTCTTGTTCGAATTGCATCCTGCAAACATTAGGCACAAAACTCTAGAAAATATTTGTTAGCACAAAAAGATAGAGAAAAAAAAAATAAAAAAATCAAAGGATATAATTGAAAAGATAAAAAGATAGGAAATAAAAACAGAAAAATAAAAACAGAAAAATAAAATAAAATAAAATAAAAACAGAAAATAAAATAAAATAAAATAAAATAATAACCAAAAAAATAAAAACAGAAAATAAAAACAGAAATTCAAAATTAAAGTCAAATAAAAGATATAAGATTCAGAAGATAAAAACAGAAAACAGAAAAACAGAAAAACAGAAAAATAGAAAAATAAAATAAAATAAAATAAAATAAAATACAAACTGAAAAATATAAACAGAAAAATAAAATAAAATAAATAAATAAAAAAATTCGAAATTTAATTTAAAAATAAAAAAAATAAGTCAAAGATAATCAATAATCACACAAATTAACCAGTTAAACCACGAGTCCCCGGCAGCGGCGCCAAAAACTTGATGGACAAATTTGTAAGCACCAAAATATGATGTCACAAACTTGTTTCACAATCGGCAAGTATGACCGAATCGTTTCAAGTAATAAACTTGGTAAGACCAAGTATCGTTCTCCCAAAGGACTCACGGCCTAGTTTAGTTATGTGATTTGTTGATTAGCTAAGACTTAAGAACACAATAATTGAAGTTTAATATGCAAAGACGAAAATTAAATATGTATGCATGAATTGATCAATGACAAAGACAAAAGATAAACACTTTCAAGGAAATATATGAATGAATATGTTGTTGGGGGTCAATTTCATCTCATCCACTCTCATATATTTTAGGAATTCAACATTCAAATCATCATTGTTAATGCCACTCTCTAATGTACCATTCTAGATGGCTTCTCCCTAATCAAATAGTTCATACAATTCCTAGCATTCCTAATGATTAGTTCATGAGTGCAGGAGCTTAAAGGCAACCAATATAATATTGTCAGTATAATATTGGGAGAAATTCCCCGGATCTAGATTTCCCCGTACGTGTCCGTATCAACAAAACCAATAATCATGCATTAGAATGAGTTAAACAATGCAAGCATTGAGCAAAGAGGAAAAACCCTAACTAATGATGAAAGAAAGCATATGTCTTAATTCAAAGATGTACTCAACAAATCCATATATGAGAGCTTCAAGAGATTACTTTGATTCCCCAAAAAACATACAAGGTTTAGTTCACCATATTCATGGTGAACCTAGATGAATAACAATGAAAGTATGAAAGAATAAACCCAATAAAGGTGAAGAGGTAGCCTGAGCATCCAAGATCCTCCTTCAAAGGGGTGAAAGAGAGAGTGTTTGCCTCGTTTCTGCCAAAGATGCCTAACTATAGGACGTGCAAGCCCTTATATACTAATCTAGAGTTACAAAAGATTACAAAAGTCCAAGCCCAAAAAGTGCCGCTCAGCGGTATTTACCGCTCAGCGGTGATTGCGCGTCTTCTTTCTTCCCCTCAGCAGCCATTTTGCCCCTCAGCGGTTCCAACGTCACCTCTTGAGTGCCGCTCAGCGGTAGTTTGCCCGCTGAGCGGTGCCTTCGACTTCTCCTTTTTGCACTCTTTCTTGTCTTTTCTAATGTCCTCTCTCTTATTCTTCACTTCTTTCACCAAATTCACCTCAAAACCTGCACAAGAACACTTAAATCAAGCATAAACCTGTCCAGCTCTCTTATTTCTGAAAATATAAACAAAAGGCATGATTTCAAGCTAGTTTCTAAGTCTAAAGGTTGCTTTTAGTATCAACTTTAAGCATGAAAATAACAGTTTTTCAACTGTTATCATGGAGGATGTGCACGAAGATGACGAAGTGGACGAAGTTGACAAAGTGGACGATGTGGAGGAAGTGGACAATGTGGAGGAAGTGGACGACGTAGACGAAGGCGACGAAGTGGACTAAGTTGACCAAGTGGACGAGGTTGACGAAGTGGACGAAGTGGACGAGGTTGACGAAGTGGACGAGGTGGACAAGGTGCACGAAGTGGAGGAAGTGGAGGAAGTGGAGGAAGTGAAGGAAGTGGACGACGTAGACGAAGGGGAACAAATGGAAGAAGTTGACGAAGTGGAAGAAGTTGACGAAGTGGACGAAGTGGACGAAACTGTGGAAGTGGAGGAAGTGGAGGAAGTTGAGGAAGTGGAGGAAGTGGACGAAGCTCAGGAAGTGAACGAAGTGGAGGAAGTGAGGGAAGTGGGCGAAGTGCACGAAGTTGACGAAGTTGACGAAGTGGAGGAAGTGGACGAAGTGGACGAAATGGAAGAAGTGGAGGAAGTGGAGGAAGTGGCGAAGTGGACGAAGTTGACGAAGTGGAGGAAGTGGAGGAAGTTGACGAAGCGGACGAATTGGAGGAAGTGGAGGAAATGGAGGAAGTGGAGGATGTGAACGAAGTTGACGAAGTAGACGAAATTGACATAGTGGACGATGTGGAGGAAATGGACGAAGTGGAGGAAGTGGACGACGTAGACGAAGGGGACGAAGTGGAGGAAGTGAAGGAAGTGAAGGAAGTGGACGACGTAGAAGAAGGGGAAGAAATGGAGGAAGTTGACGAAGTGGACGAGGTGGACGAAGTGAACAAAGTAGATGACATTGACGAAGTGGACGAGGTGGACGAGGTGGACGAGGTGGACGAGGTGGACGAGGTGGACGAAGTGGACGAAGTGGACGAAGTGGACGAAGTGGACGAAGTGGACGAAGTCGAGGAAGTGGAGAAAGTGGAGGAAGTGGATGAAGTGGAGTAAGTGAAGGAAGTTGAGGAATTGGAGGAAGTGGAGGAAGTGGAGAAAGTGGAGGAAGTGGGCGAAGTGGACGACGTTGACGAAGTGGACGAAGCGGACGATGTGGAGGAAGTGGACGAAGTTGACGAAGTGGGGGAAGTGGACGAAGAGGAGGAAGTGGACGAAGTGGACGAAGTGGAGGATGTGGAGAACTGGTGAACTGGACGATGTTGACGAAGTGGAGAAAGCGGAGGGAGCGGAGGAAGCGGAGGAAGTGAAGGAAGTTGACGAAGTTGACAAAGTTAACGAAGTGGACGAAGTGGACGAGGTGGACGTGGTCTACGAAGTGGACGAAGTGGACATAGCGGAGAAAGGCGACAAACTGAACAAAGTGGACGAAGTGGACGAGGTGGACGAAGTAGACGAAGTCGAGGAAGTGGAGAAAGTGGAGGAAGTGGATGAAGTGGAGTAAGTGATGGAAGTTGAGGAAGTGGAGGAAGTGGAGAAAGTGGAGGAAGTGGGCGAAGTTGACGACGTTGACGAAGTGGACAAAGCGGAGGAAGCGGAGGAAGTGAAGAAAGTGGACGAAGTTGACGAAGTTGACGAAGTGGACGAAGTTGACGAAGTGGAGGAACCCGAGTAAGTAGAGGAACTGGACGAACTAGACAAAGTGAAGGAAGTGGACGAAGTGGAGGAACTGGACGAACCAGACGAAGTGGAGGAACTGGAAGAAGTGGAGGAAGTGGAGGAAGTTGACGAAGTTGACGAACTGGACGAGGTCGACGAAGTGGAAGAAGTGGGCAATTTGGAGGAAAATGACGAAGTTGACGTAGTTGACGAAGTTGACGAAGTTGACGAAGTGGAGGAACTGAAGGAAGTGGAGGAAGTGGAGGATGTGGACGAAGTTGACGAAGTGGACGAAGTGAACGATGTGGATGAAGTTGACGAAGTGGATAAAGTGGAGGAAGCAGAGAAAGCAGAGGGAGGAAGTGGAGGAAGTGGACAAAGTTGACGTAGTTGACGAACGAAGTGGTAGAAGTTGACGAAGTAGACGAAGTGGATGAAGTGGATGGAGTAGTGTAAGTGAATGAAGTGGAGGAAACGGAGGAAGTGAACAAATTTGACGAAATGGAGGAAGTGGAGGAAGTTGAGGAACTGGGCGAAGATGACGACGTTGAGGAAGTGGACGAAATGGAGGAAGTGGAGGAAGTAGAGGAAGTGGAGGTGGAGGAAGTGGAGGAAGTGGAGGAAGTGGAGGAAGTTGAGGAAGTGGAGGAAGTTGACGAAGTTGACGAGGTGGACGAAGTGGACGAGGTGGACGAAGTGGACGAAGTGGAAGAAGTGGAAGAAGTGGACGAAGTAGAGGAAGTGCGAAATGGACGAAGTTGACGAAGTGAAGGAAGCGGAGGACGTGGAGGAAGCGGAGGAAGTGGACGAAGTGGAGGAAGTGGAGGAAGTGGAGAAAGTGGAGGGACTGGAGCAAGTGGAGGAAGTGAGGAAGTTGACGAAGTGGACGAAGCGGACGAGGTGGAGGAAGTGGAGGAAGTGGACGAAATGGACGAAGTGGACGAAGTGCACGAAGTGGAGGAAGTGAATGAAGTAGTGTAAGTGAATGAAGTGGAGGAAACAGACAAAGTGGAGGAAGTGAACGAATTTAACGAAGTGGAGGAAGTGGAGGAAGTTGAGGAAGTGGGCGAAGTTGACGACGTTGACAAAGTGGACGAAGCGGAGGAAGCGGAGGAAGTGGACGAAGTGGAAGAAGTGGAAGAAGTGGAAGAAGTGGACGAAGTGGAGGAAGTCGCGAAGTGGAGGAAGTTGACGAAGTGCAGGAAGTGGACGAAGTGGACGAAGTGGTCGAAGTGGACGAAGTGGACGAAGTGGAGGCAGTGCACGAATTGGACGAAAGTGACAAATTGGACAAAGTGGACGAAGGTGACGAAGTGGCCGAAGTGTACGAAGTTGGCGAAGTGGAGCAAGAGGAGCAAGTGGACGAAGTGGATGAAGATGACGAAGTGGAGGAAGTGGAGGAAGTGGACAAAGTGGAGGAAGTGGAGGAAGTAGAGGAAGTGGATGAAGTTGACGAAGTGGACGAGGTGGACGAAGTTTACGAAGTAGACGAAGTGGACGAAGTGGAAGAAGTGGAGGAAGTGGACGAAGTGGAGGAAGTGGACGAAGTGGAGGAACTAGAGGAAGTGGACGAAGTGGATGAAGTACAGGAAGTGGAGGAAATGGAGGATGTGGACGAAGTTGACGAAGTGGAGGACGTTAACGAAGTTGACGAAGTGGAGGAAGTAAAGGAAGAGGATGAAGTGGAGGAAGTGGATGAAGTAGAGGAAGTGGAGGAAGTAGAGGATGTGGACGAAGTTGACGAAATGGACGAAGTAGACGAAGTTGACGAAGTGGACGAAGTGGAGGAAGTGGAGGAAGTGGAGGAAGTGGATGAACTAGAGGAAGTGGAGGATGTGGACGAAGTTGACGAAGTTGACGAAGTGGAGCAAGTGGAGGAAGTAAAGGAAGTGGAGGAAGTGGAGGAGGTGGATGAAGTAGAGGAAGTGGAGGAAGTGGAGGATATGGACGAAGTTGACGAAGTTGACGAAGTGGAGGAAGTAGGCGAAGTAGACGAAGTGGATGAAGTGGACGAAGTGGAGGAAGTCGACGGAGTAGACAAAGAGGACGAAGTTGACGAAGTGGACGAAGGTGACGAAGTGGACGAAGTGTGCGAAGTGGAGGAAGTGGAGGATGTGGACGAAGTTGACGAAGTGGAGGAAGCGGACAAACTAGACGCAGTGGACGAAGTGGTGGAAGTTGACGAAATTGACGAAGTGGACAACATGGACGAAGTTGACGAAGTGGACGAAGTGGGCGAAGTGGAGGAAGTTGAGGAAGTGGAGGAAGTGGAGGAAGTGGGCGAAGTTGACGAACCAGAGTAAGTGGAGGAAGGGGACGAATATGAGGAAGTGGAGGAAGTGGACGACGTAGACGAACAAGAAGAAATGGAAGAACTTGACGAAGTGGACGAAGTGGAGGAGGTGGAGGAAGTGGACGAAGTTGACGAAGTGGACGAAGTGGAGGAAATGGACGAAGTTGACGAAGTGGACGAAGTGGATGAAGTGGAAGAAGTGGAGGAAGTTGAGGAAATGGACAAAGTGGTGGAAGCAGACGAAGTGGACGAAGTTGACAAAGTGGAGGAAGTGAAGGAAGTGGAGGAAGTGGAGGAAGTTGAGCCAGTGGAGGAAGTGGAGGAAGTGGGCGAAGTTGACGACGTGGACGAAGATCCCGAAGTGGACGAAGTGGTTGAAGTGGTGGAAGTGGACGAAGTGGACGAAGTGGAGGATGTGGATGAAGTGGACAAGGTGGAGGAAGTGGAGGAAGTAGAGGAAGTGGAGGAAGTAGAGGAAGTGGAGGAAGTGGAGAAAGTAGAGGAAGTGGAGGAAGTGGAGGAAGTGGATGAAGTAGAGGAAGTGGAGGAAGTGGAGGAAGTTGACGAAGTTGACGAAGTGGAGGAAGTGGAGCAAGTGGAGGAAGTAGAGGAAGTGGAGGAAGTGGAGGAAGTGGATGAAGTAGACGAAGTGCAGGAAGTGGAGGATGTGGACGATGTTGACGAAGTGGAGGAAGTAGACCAAGTTGACGAAGTGGACGAAGTGGATGTAGTGGTGGAAGTGGACGAAGAGGAGGAAGTGGACCAAGTGGAGGAAGTGGACGAGGTGGACGAACTAGATGATGTGCACAAAGTGGACGAAGTGGACGAAGTTGACGAATTGGACAAAGTGGACGAAGGTGACGAAATGGACGAAATGTACGAAGTGGAGGAAGTGGAAGAAGTTGACGAAGTGGACGAAGTGTACGAAGTTGGCGAAGTGGTGGAAATGGAAGAATGGACGAAGTGGACGAAGTGGAGGAAGTGGAGGAAGTGGAGAAAGTGGACGATGTAGACGAAGGGGACGAAGTGGAGGAAGTGGAGGAAATGGACGACGTAGACGAAGGGGAAGAAATGCAAGAAGTTGAGAAGGTTGACGAAGTTGACGAAATGGAGGAAGTGGAGGTAGTGGACGAAGTGGAGGAAATGGACGAAGTGGACGAAGTGGATAAAGTGGAAGAAGTTGAGGAAGTTGAGGAAGTAGAGGAAGTTGACGAAGTGGACGAGGTGGACAAAGTTTACGAAGTAGACGAAGTGGACGAAGTGGAGGAAGTGGACGAAGTTCACGAAGTTGACGACGTGGAGGAAGTGGAGGAAGTGGAGGAAGTGAAGGAAGTAGAGGAACTAGAGGAAGTGGACGAAGTGGATGAAGTACAGCAAGTGGAGGAAGTGGAGGATGTGGACGAAGTTGACGAAGTGGAGGACGTTAACGAAGTTGACGAAGTGGAGGAAGTAAAGGAAGAGGATGAAGTGGAGGAAGTGGATGAAGTAGAGGAAGTGGAGGAAGTAGAGGATGTGGACGAAGTTGACGAAATGGAGGAAGTAGACGAAGTTGACGAAGTGGACGAAGTGGAGGAAGTGGATGAAGTAGAGGAAGTGGAGGATGTGGACGAAGTTGACGAAGTGGAGGAAGTAAAGGAAGTGGAGGAAGTGGAGGAAGTGGAGGTAGTGGAGGAAGTGGACGAAGAGGAGGAAGTGGACCAAGTGGGGGAAGTGGACGAGGTGGACGAACTAGATGATGTGCACAAAGTTGACGAAGTGGACGAAGGTGACGAAGTGGACGAAGTGTACGAAGTGTGCGAAGTGATGAAAGTGGAGGATGTGGACGAAGTTGATGAAGTGGAGGAAGTGCACGAACTAGACGAAGTGGACGAAGTGGAGGAAGTTGACGAAGTTGACGAAGTTGACGAAATTAAAGAAGTGGACAACGTGGACGAAGTTCACGAAGTGGACGAAGTGGGCGAAGTGGAGGAAGTGGAGGAAGTGGACGAAGTGGAGGAAGTTGAGGCAGTGGAGGAAGTGGAGGAAGTGGGCGAAGTTGACGAACCGGAGTAAGTGGAGGAAGGGGACGAATATGAGGAAGTGGAGGAAGTGGACGACGTAGACGAACAGGAAGAAATGGAAGAAGTTGACGAAGTGGACGAAGTTGACGAAGTGGACAAGGTGGAGGAAGTGGACGAAGTGGACGAAGTTGACGAAGTGGACGAAGTAGACGAAGTGGACGAAGTTGACGATGTGGACGAAGTGGATGAAGTGGAAGAAGTGGAGGAAGTTGAGGAAATGGACAAAGTGGTTGAAGCAGACGAAGTGGACGAAGTTGACAAAGTGGAGGAAGTGAAGGAAGTAGAGGAAGTGGAGGAAGTTGAGCAAGTGGAGGAAGTGGAGGAAGTGGGCGAAGTTGACGACGTGGACGAAGTGGACGAAGATGACGAAGTGGACGAAGTTGTTGAAGTGGTGGAAGTGGACGAAGTGGACGAAGTGGAGGATGTGGATGAAGTGGACGAGGTGGAGGAAGTGGAGGAAGTGGAGGAAGTGGAGGAAGTGGAGGAAGTGGAGGAAGTAGAGGAAGTGGAGGAAGTGGAGAAAGTAGAGGAAGTGGAGGAAGTGGAGGAAGTGGAGGAAGTGGAGGATGTGGACAAAGTTGACGAAGTGGAGGAAGTTGACGAAGTGGAGGAAGTGGAGGAAGTGGAGGAAGTGGAGGAAGTGGAGGAAGTTGAGGAAGTGGAGGAAGTGGAGGAAGTGGATGAAGTAGAGGAAGTGTAGGAAGTGGAGGATGTGGACGATGTTGACGAACTGGAGGAAGTAGACCAAGTTGACGAAGTGGACGAAGTGGACGAAGTGGAGGTAGTGGAGGAAGTGGACGAAGAGGAGGAACTGGACCAAGTGGGGGAAGTGGACGAGGTGGACGAACTAGATGATGTGCACGAAGTGGACGAAGTGGACGAATTGGACGAAGTTGACGAATTGGACAAAGTGGACGAAGGTGACGAAATGGACGAAATGTACGAAGTGGAGGAAGTGGAAGAAGTTGACGAAGTGGACGAGGTGTACGAAGTTGGCGAAGTGGTGGAAGTGGAGGAATGGACGAAGTGGATGAAGTGAAGGAAGTGGATGAAGTGGCGAAGTGGAGGAAGCGGAGTAAGTGGAGGAAGTGGACGACGTAGACGAAGGCGACGAAGTGGAGGAAGTGGAGGAAATGGACGACGTAGACGAAGGGGAAGAAATGGAAGAAGTTGACAAGGTGGACGAAGTTGACGAAGTGGAGGAAGTGGAGGTAGTGGACGAGGTGGAGGAAATGGACGAAGTGGACGAAGTTGACGAAGTGGACGAAGTGGATAAAGTGGAAGAAGTTAAGAAAGTTGAGGAAGTAGAGGAAGTTGACGAAGTGGATGAACTTGACGAAGTGGACGAAGTTGACGAAGTGGACGAGGTGGACAAAGTTTACTAAGTAGACGAAGTGGACGAAGTGGAGGAAGTGGACGAAGTTCACGAAGTTGACGAAGTGGAGGAAGTGGAGGAAGTGAAGGAAGTAGAGGAACTAGAGGAAGTAGACGAAGTCGATGAAGTACAGGAAGTGGAGGAAGAGGAGGATGTGGACGAAGTTGACGAAGTGGAGGACGTTAACGAAGTTGACGAAGTGGAGGAAGTAAAGGAAGAGGATGATGTGGAGGAAGTGGATGAACTAGAGGAAGTGGAGGAAGTAGAGGATGTGGACGAAGTTGACGAAATGGAGGAAGTAGACGAAGGTGACGAAGTGGACGAAGTGGACGAAGTGGAGGAAGTGGAGGAAGTGGATGAAGTAGAGGAAGTGGAGGATGTGGACGAAGTTGACGAAGTGGAGGAAGTTGACGAAGTGGAGGAAGTGGAGGAAGTAAAGGAAGTGGAGGAAGTGGAGGAAGTGGAGGTAGTGGAGGAAGTGGACGAAGAGGAGGAAGTGGACCAAGTGGGGGAAGTGGGCGAGGTGGACGAACTAGATGATGTGCACGAAGTTGACGAAGTGGACGAAGGTGACGAAGTGGACGAAGTGTGCGAAGTGATGGAAGTGGAGGATGTGGACGAAGTTGATGAAGTGGAGGAAGTGGACGAACTAGACGAAGTGGACGAAGTGGACGAAGTGGACGAAGTGGAGGAAGTTGACGAAGTTGACGAAGTTGACGAAATTAAAGAAGTGGACAACGTGGACGAAGTTCACGAAGTGAACGAAGTGGGCAAAGTGGAGGAAGTGGACGAAGTGGAGGAAGTTGAGGAAGTGGAGGAAGTGGAGGAAGTGGGCGAAGTTGACGAACCGGAGTAAGTGGAGGAAGGGGACGAATATGAGGAAGTGGAGGAAGTGGACGACGTAGACGAACAGGAAGAAATGGAAGAAGTTGACGAAGTGGACGAAGTTGACAAAGTGGACGAAGTGGAGGAAGTGGACGAAGTTGACGAAGTGGACGAAGTGGAGGAAATGGACGAAGTTGACGATGTGGACGAAGTGGATGAAGTGGAAGAAGTGGAGGAAGTTGAGGAAATGGACAAAGTGGTTGAAGCAGACGAAGTGGACGAAGTTGACAAGGTGGAGGAAGTGAAGGAAGTAGAGGATGTGGACGAAGTGGAGGACGTGGACAAAGTTGACGAAGTGGAGGAAGTTGACGAAGTTGATGAAATGGAGGAAGTGGAGGAAGTGGAGGAAGTAGAGTAAGTGGAGGAAGTGGAGGAAATGGATGAAGTAGAGGAAGTGCAGGAAGTGGACGATGTGGACGATGTTGACGAACTGGAGGAAGTAGACCAAGTTGACGAAGTGGACGAAGTGGACGAAGTGGAGGTAGTGGAGGAAGTGGACGAAGAGGAGGAAGTGGACGACGTAGACGAAGGGGACGAAGTGGAGGAAGTGGAGGAAATGGACGACGTAGACGAAGGGGAAGAAATGGAAGAAGTTGACAAGGTGGACGAAGTTGACGAGGTGGAGGAAGTGGAGGTAGTAGACGAAGTGGAGGAAATGGACGAAGTGGACGAAGTTGACGAAGTGGACGAAGTGGATAAAGTGGAAGAAATTGAGAAAGTTGAGGAAGTAGAGGAAGTTGACGAAGTGGACGAAGTTGACGAAGTGGACGAGGTGGACAAAGTTTACGAAGTAGACGAAGTGGACGAAGTGGAGGAAGTGGAGGAAGTGGACGAAGTTCACGAAGTTGAGGAAGTGGAGGAAGTGGAGGAAGTGAAGGAAGTAGAGGAACTAGAGGAAGTGGACGAAGTGGATGAAGTACAGGAAGTGGAGGAAGTGGAGGATGTGGACGAAGTTGACCAAGTGGAGGACGTTAACGAAGTTGACGAAGTGGAGGAAGTAAAGGAAGAGGATGATGTGGAGGAAGTGGATGAACTAGAGGAAGTGGAGGAAGCAGAGGATGTGGACGAAGTTGACGAAATGGAGGAAGTAGACGAAGTTGACGAAGTGGACGAAGTTGAGGAAGTGGAGGAAGTGGATGAAGTAGAGGAAGTGGAGGATGTGGAGGAAGTTGACGAAGTGGAGGAAGTTGACGAATTGGAGGAAGTGGAGGAAGTAAAGGAAGTGGAGGAAGTGGAGGAAGTGGAGGTAGTGGAGGAAGTGGACGAAGAGGAGGAAGTTGACCAAGTGGGGGAAGTGGACGAGGTGGACGAACTAGATGATGTGCACGAAGTTGACGAAGTGGACGAAGGTGACGAAGTGGACGAAGTGTACGAAGTGTGCGAAGTGATGGAAGTGGAGGATGTGGACGAAGTTGATGAAGTGGACGAACTAGACGAAGTGGACGAAGTGGACGAAGTGGACGAAGTGGACGAAGTTGACGAAGTTGACGAAATTAAAGAAGTGGACAACGTGGACGAAGTTGGCGAAGTGGAGGAAGTGGACGAAGTGGAGGAAGTTTAGGAAGTGGAGGAAGTGGAGGAATTGGGCGAAGTTGACGAACCGGAGTAAGTGGAGGAAGGGGACGAATATGAGGAAGTGGAGGAAGTGGACGACGTAGACGAACAGGAAGAAATGGAAGAAGTTGACGAAGTGGACGAAGTGGAGGAAGTGGACGAAGTTTACGAAGTTGACGAAGTGGAGGAAATGGACGAAGTTGACGATGTGGACGAAGTGGATGAAGTGGAGGAAGTTGAGGAAATGGACAAAGTGGTGGAAGCAGACGAAGTGGACGAAGTTGACAAAGTGGAGGAAGTGAAGGAAGTAGAGGAAGTGGAGGAAGTTGAGCAAGTAGAGGAAGTGGAGGAAGTGGGCGAAGTTGACGACGTGGACGAAGTGGACGAAGATGACGAAGTGGACGAAGTGGTTGAAGTGGTGGAAGTGGACGAAGTGGACGAAGTGGAGGATGTGGATGAAGTGGACGAGGTGGAGGAAGTGGAGGAAGTGGAGGAAGTAGAGGAAGTGGGGGAAGTAGAGGAAGTGGAGGAAGTGGAGAAAGTAGAGGAAGTGGAGGAAGTGGATGAAGTAGAGGAAGTGGAGGAAGTGGAGGATGTGGAGGAAGTTGACGAAGTGGAGGAAGTTGACGAAGTTGACGAAGTGGAGGAAGTGGAGGAAGTGGAGGAAGTGGAGGAAGTGGAGGAAGTGGACGAAGTAGAGGAAGTGCAGGAAGTGGAGGATGTGGACGATGTTGACGAACTGGAGGAAGTAGACCAAGTTGACGAAGTGGACGAAGTGGACGAAGTGGACGAAGTGGAGGTAGTGGAGGAAGTGGACGAAGAGGAGAAAGTGGACCAAGTGGGGGAAGTGGACGAGGTGGACGAACTAGATGATGTGCACGAAGTGGACGAAGTGGACGAAGTGGACGAATTGGACGAAGTTGACGAATTGGACAAAGTGGACGAAGGTGACGAAATGGACGAAATGTACGAAGTGGAGGAAGTGGAACAAGTTGACGAAGTGGACGAAGTGTACGAAGTTGGCGAAGTGGTGGAAGTGGAGGAATGGACGAAGTGGATGAAGTGAACGAAGTGGAGGAAGTGGCCAAGTGGACGAAGTTGACGAACTGGAGGAAGCGGAGTAAGTGGAGGAAGTGGACGACGTAGACGAAGGGGACGAAGTGGAGGAAGTGGAGGAAATGGACGACGTAGACGAAGGGGAAGAAATGAAAGAAGTTGACAAGGTGGACGAAGTTGACGAAGTGGAGGAAGTGGAGGAAGTGGACGAAGTGGACGAAGTGGAGGAAATGGATGAAGTGGACGAAGTGGACGAAGTGGACGAAGTGGAAGAAGTTGAGGAAGTTGAGGAAGTAGAGGAAGTTGACGAAGTGGACAAAGTGGACGAAGTGGACGAAGTGGACGAAGTGGACGAAGTGGACGAAGTTCACGAAGTTGACGAAGTGGAGGAAGTGGAGGAAGTGGAGGAAGTGGAGGAAGTGGAGGAACTAGAGGAAGTGGACGAAGTGGATGAAGTACAGGAAGTGGACGATGTGGACGAAAATTGACGAAGTGGAGGACGTTAACGAAGTTGACGAAGTGGAGGAAGTAAAGGAAGAGGATGAAGTGGAGGAAGTGGATGAAGTAGAGGAAGTGGAGGAAGTAGAGGATGTGGACGAAGTTGACGAAATGGAGGAAGTAGACGAAGTTGACGAAGTGGACGAAGTGGGGGAAGTGGAGGAAGTAGATGAAGTAGAGGAAGTGGAGGATGTGGACGAAGTTGACGAAGTGGAGGAAGTTGACGAAGTGGAGGAAGTGGAGGAAGTAAAGGAAGTGGAGGAAGTGGAGGAAGTGGATGAAGTAGAGGAAGTGCAGGAAGTGGAGGATGTGGACGAAGTTCACTTAGTGGAGGAAGTAGACGAAGTGGATGAAGTGGACGAAGTGGAGGAAGTAGAGGAAGTGGAGGAAGTGGAGGATGTGGAGGAAGTTGACGAAGTGGAGGAAGTTGACGAAGTGGAGGAAGTGGAGGAAGTGGAGGAAGTAGAGGAAGTGGAGGAAGTGGAGGAAGTGGACGAAGTAGAGGAAGTGCAGGAAGTGGAGGATGTGGAGGATGTTGACGAACTGGAGGAAGTAGACCAAGTTGACGAAGTGGACGAAGTGGACGTAGTGGAGGAAGTGGACGAAGAGGAGAAAGTGGACCAAGTGGGGGAAGTGGACGAGGTGGACGAACTAGATGATGTGCACGAAGTGGACGAAGTGGACGAATTGGACGAAGTTGACGAATTGGACGAAGTTGACGAATTGGACAAAGTGGACGAAGGTGACGAAATGGACGAAATGTACGAAGTGGAGGAAGTGGAACAAGTTGACGAAGTGGACGAAGTGTACGAAGTTGGCGAAGTGGTGGAAGTGGAGGAATGGACGAAGTGGATGAAGTGAACGAAGTGGAGGAAGTGGCTAAGTGGACGAAGTTGACGAAGTGGAGGAAGCGGAGTAAGTGGAGGAAGTGGACGACGTAGACGAAGGGGACGAAGTGGAGGAGGTGGAGGAAATGGACGACGTAGACGAAGGGGAAGAAATGAAAGAAGTTGACAAGGTGGACGAAGTTGACGAAGTGGAGGAAGTGGAGGAAGTGGAGGAAGTGGAGGAAGTGGACGAAGTGGACGAAGTGGAGGAAATGGATGAAGTGGACGAAGTGGACGAAGTGGAACAAGTTGAGGAAGTTGAGGAAGTAGAGGAAGTTGACGAAGTGGACGAAGTGGACGAAGTGGACGAAGTGGAGGAAGTGGACGAAGTTCACGATGTTGACGAAGTGGAGGAAGTGGAGGAAGTGGAGGAAGTGAAGGAACTAGAGGAAGTGGACGAAGTGGATGAAGTACAGGAAGTGGAGGAAGTGGACGATGTGGACGAAGTTGACGAAGTGGAGGACGTTAACGAAGTTGACGAAGTGGAGGAAGTAAAGGAAGAGGATGAAGTGGAGGAAGTGGATGAAGTAGAGGAAGTGGAGGAAGTAGAGGATGTGGACGAAGTTGACGAAATGGAGGAAGTAGACGAAGTTGACGAAGTGGACGAAGTGGGGGAAGTGGAGGAAGTAGATGAAGTAGAGGAAGTGGAGGATGTGGACGAAGTTGACGAAGTGGAGGAAGTTGACGAAGTGGAGGAAGTGGAGGAAGTAAAGGAAGTGGAGGAAGTGGAGGAAGTGGATGAAGTAGAGGAAGTGCAGGAAGTGGAGGATGTGGACGAAGTTCACTTAGTGGAGGAAGTAGACGAAGTTGACGAAGTGGATGAAGTGGACGAAGTGGAGGAAGTAGACGGACTAGACAAAGTGGACGAAGGTGACGAAGTGGACGAAGTGGACGAAGGTGACGAAGTGGACGAAGTGTAGGAAGTTTGCGAAGTGCAGGAAGTGGAGGATGTGGACGAAGTTGACGAAGTGGAGGAAGTGGACGAACTAGACGAAGTGGACGAAGTGAAGGAAGTTGACGAAGTTGACGAAAATGACGAAGTGGACAACGTGGACGAAGTTGACGAAGTGGACGAAGTGGTCGAAGTGGAGGTAGTCGACGAAGTGGAGGAAGTTGAGGAAGTGGAGGAAGTGGAGGAAGTGGGCGAAGTTGACGAACCGGAGTAGGTGGAGGAAGGGGACAAATATGAGGAAGTGGAGGAAATGGAGGAAGTGGACGACGTAGACGAACAGGAAGAAATGGAAGAAGTTGACGATGTGGACGAAATGGAGGAAGTGGACGAAGTGGAGGAAGTGGAGGAAGTGGACGAAGTTGACGAAGTGGACGAAGTGGAGGAAATGAATGAAGTTGATGAAGTGGACGAAGTGGAAGAAGTGGAGGAAGTTGAGGAAATGGACAAAGTGGTGGAAGCAGACGAAGTGGACGAAGTTGACAAAGTGGAGGAAGTGGAGGAAGTGGACGAGGTTGAGGAAGTGGAGGAAGTGGAGGAAGTGTGAAGTTGACGACGTGGACGAAGTGGACGAAGATGACGAAGTGGACGAAGTGGTTGAAGTGGTGGAAGTGGACGAAGTGGAGGATGTGGACGAAGTGGACGAGGTGGAGGAAGTGGAGGTAGTGGAGGAAGTGGAGGAAGTAGAGGAAGTAGAGGAGGTGGAGGAAGTGGAGGAAGTGGACGAAGAGGAGGAAGTAGACCAAGTGGAGGAAGTGGACGAGGTGGACGAACTAGATGATGTGCACGAAGTGGACGAAGTTGACGAGTTGGACAAAGTGGACGAAGGTGACGAAATGAACGAAATGTACGAAGTGGAGGAAGTGGAGGAAATTGACGAAGTGGACGTAGTGTACGAAGTTGGCGAAGTGGTCGAAGTGGAGGAATGGACGAAGTGGATGAAGTGGAGGAAGTGGCGAAGTGGACGAAGTTGACGAAGTGGAGGAAGCGGAGTAAGTGGAGGAAGTGGACGACGTAGACGAAGGGGACGAAGTGGAGGAAGTGGAGGAAGTGGACGACGTAGACGAAGGAGAAGAAATGGAAGAAGTTGACAAGATGGACGAAGTTGACGAAGTGGAGGAAGTGGAGGAAGTGGAGGAAGTGTAGGAAGTGGACGAAGTGGAGGAAATGGACGAAGTGGACGAAGGTGACGAAGTGGACGAAGTGGATGAAGTGGATGAAGTTGAGGAAGTTGAGGAAATGGACAAAGTGGAGGAAGTGGACGATGTGGACGAAGTTGACGAAGTGGAGGAAGTGGAGAAAGTGGAGGAAGTGGAGAAAGTGGGCGAAGTTGACGACGTTGACGAAGCAGACGAAGTTGACGAAATGGACGAAGTGGAGGAAGTGGAAAAGTGGACCAAGATGACGAAGTGGACGAAGTTGACGAAGTGGACGGAGGTGACGGAGGTGACGAAGTGGAGGAAGTGGAGGAAGTGGAGGAAGTGGCGGATGTGGACGAAGTTGACGATGTGGAGGAAGTGAAGGAAGTGGAGGAAGTAGACGAAGTGGTGGAAGTGGACGAAGTTGACGAAGTGGAGGAAGTGGAGGAAGTGGAGGAAGTGGAGGAAGTAGAGGAATTAGAGGAAGTGGAGGAAGTGGATGAAGTAGAGGAAGTGGAGGATGTGGACGAAGTGGACGATGTGGAGGATGTGGAGGAAGTGACGAAGTGGATGAAGTGGACGAAGTTGACGAAGTAGACGAAGTGGACGAAGTGGAGGAAGTGGAGGAAGTAGAGGAAGTGGAGGAAGTGAAGGATGTGGATGAAGTAGAGGAAGTGGAGAAAGTGAAGGATGTGGACGAAGTTGACGAAGTGGAGGAAGTAGACGAAGTTGATGAAGTGGACCAAGTGGAGGATGTGGACGAAGTGGAGGAAATGGACGAACTAGACGAAGTGGATGAAGTGGAGGAAGTGGACGAAGAGGACGAAGTTGACGAAGTGGAGGAAGTGGAGGAAGTGGAATAAGTGGAGGAAGTGGACGAAGTTGACGAAGTGGATAAAGTGGACGATGATGACGAAGTGGACGAAGTGTACGAAGTTGGCGAAGTGGAGGAAGTGGAGGAAGTGGAGGAAGTGGACGAAGTGGAGGAAGTGGAGGAAGTGGACGAAGTTGACGAAGTGGAAGAAGTTGACGAAGTTGACGAAGTTGACGAAGTGGAGGAAGTTGAGGAAGTGGAGGAAGTAGAGGAAGTGCAGGAAGTGGAGGAAGTCGAGGAAGTGGAGGAAGTAGAGGAAGTGAAGGAAGTGGAGCATGTGGAGGAAGTGGAGCATGTGGAGGAAGTGGCGAAGTGAACGAAGTTGACGAAGTTGACGAAGTTGACGAAGTTGACGAAGTTGACGAAGTTGACGAAGTTGACGAAGTTGACGAAGTTGACGAAGTGGACGAAGTGGACGAAGTTGACGAAGATGAAGAGGTGGACGATGTGGACGAGGTGGACTAATTTAACGAAGTTGTCGAAGTAAACGTAGTGGAGGAAATGGACGAAGTTGACGAAGTTGACGAAGTGGACGAAGCGGATGAAGTGGATGAAGTGGACGAAGTGGACGATGTGGAGGAAATGGAGGAAGTGGAGGAAGTTGACGAAGTTGACAAAGTGGAAGAAGTGGAGGAAGTGGCGAAGTGGACAAAGTTTGCGAAGTTGACGAAGTGGACGAAGTTGACGAAGTGGAGGAAGTGGAGGAAGTGGAGGAAGCGGAGGAAGTGGATGATGTAGAGGAAGTGGAGGAAGTGGAGGATGTGGACGAAGTTGACGAAGTGGAGGAAGTAGACTAAGTTGACGAAGTGGACGAAGTGGAGGAAGTGTACGAAGTGGACGATGTGGACGAAGGTGAAGAAGTGGACGATGTGTACGAAGTTGCCGAAGTGGAGGAAGTGGAGGAAGTGGACGATGTGGACGAAGTGGATGTGGAGGAAGTGGCGGAAGTAGAGGAAGTGCAGGAAGTGGAGGAAGTGGAGGAAGTAGAGGAAATGGAGGAAGTGGAGCATGTGGAGGAAGTTGACGAAGTGGACGAAGTGGAGGAGGTGGACGAAGTTGACGAAGTGGATGAAATGGACGAAGGTGACGAAGTGGACGAAGTGTACGAAGTTGGGGAAGTGGAGGAAGTGGAGGATGTGGAGTAGTGGCGAAGTGGTCGAAGTTGACGAAGGGGACAAAGCAGAGGAAGCAGAGGAAGCGGAGGAAGCGGAGGAAGCAGGAAAGTGGAGCAAGTTGACGAGGTGGACGAAGTGGACGACGTGGAAAAAGTGGAAGAAGAATAAGAAGAAGTGGACGAAGTCGAGGAAGTGGCGAAGTGGACGAAGTTGACGAAGTGGAGGAAGTAGAGAAAGTGGAGGAAGCGGAGGAAGTGGTGGAAGTGGAGGAAGTGGAGGAAGTGTTCGAAGTGGAGGAAGTAGACAAAGTTGACGAAGTTGACGAAGAGGAGGAAGCAGAGGAAGCGGAGGAAGTGGAGGAAGTGGAGGAAGTGAAGAAAGTAGAGGAAGTGGAGGATGTTGGCGAAGTGGAGAAAGTGGAGGAACTGGAGGAAGTGGAGAAGGTGGAGGGAGTGAACGAAGTGGAGGAAGTGGCGAAATGGACGAAGTTGACGAAGTGGACGAAGTGGAGGAAGCGGAGGAAGTAGAGGGAGGAAGTGGACAAAGTTGACGAAGTGGTAGAAATTGACGAAGTGGACGAAGTGGACGAAGTGGACGAAGTGGACGAAGTGGATGAAGTGGCTGAAGTGGAGGAAGTGGAGGAAGTTGAGGAAATGGACAAAGTGGCGGAAGTGGACGAAGTTGACGAAGTGGAGGAAGTGAAGGAAGTTGAGGAAATGGAGGACGTGGGCGAAGTTGACGACGTTGACGAAGGGGATGAAGTTGACGAAGTGGATGAAATGGAGGAAGTGGACGAAGTGGACGAAGTGGACGAAGTGGAGGATGTGGAGGAAGTGGACGAAGTTGACGAAGTCGACGAAGTGGACGAAGTTGACGAAGTGGACGAAGTTGATGAAGTGGATGAAGGTGACGAAGTTGACGAACTGTACGAAGTTGGCATAGTGGAGGAAGTGAAGGAAGTGGAAGAAGTGGACAACGTGGACGAAGTGGACAAAGTTGACGAAGTGGACGAAGTGGACGAAGTGGAGGATGTGAAGGAAGTGGAGGAAGTGGAGGAAGGGCGAAGTGGCGAAGTTGCGAAGTGGATGAAGTGGACGAAGCGGAGGAAGCGGAGGGAGGAAGAGGAGGAAGTTGACGAAGTTGAAGAAATTGACGAAGTTGACGAAGTGGAGGAAGCGGAGGAAGTGGAGGAAGCGGAGGAAGTGGAGGAAGTGGACGAAGTTGAGGAAGTGGACGAAGTTGAAGAAGTTGACGAAGTGACAGAATTGGATGAAGTGGAGGAAGTGGAGGAAGTGGAGGAAGTGGAGGAAGTGGAGGAAGGGGACGAAGTGGACAAACTGGAGGAAGCGGAGGAAGCTGAGGGAGGAAGTGGAGGAAGCGGAGGAAGCGGAGGAAGCGGAGGAAGTGGACGAAATTGAAGAAATTGACGAAGTGGAGGAAGGGGACGAAGTGGACAAAGTTGAAGAAGTTGACGAAGTGGAGGAAGCGGAGAAAGTGGAGGAAGTGGAGTAAGTGGAGGAAGTGGAGGAAGTTGACGAAGTTGACGAAGTTGAGAAGTGGATGAGGCGACGAAGTGGACGAAGTGGACGAACTGGAGGAAGTGGACAAACTTGAGGAAGCGGAGGAAGCGGAGGGAGGAAGTGGAGGAAGTTGACGAAGTTGAAGAAATTGACGAAGTTGACGAAGTGGAGGAAGTGGAGGAAGTTGAGTGATGAGTCGTTATTTCTTGAACTATATTTAATTTATTGCATTTAAATAAACTAGGGAATTGTGTTTAATTGTCTGTTATTTCCCCGTATTCCGAATTCTGCTTAATTTGGTCGGAAATTCGTAATTGTGCTAATTTGGGTTTTCTGACCTGATTAAGTGCATTTCTGGTTGTAGGGATGTTGTGGAAACATCATCTGGAGCATTGGGATATGGCGTGACACACTCAAAGGCTCAACATTTAGTCATTTAGATTCTAATTAAAGTTTTAATTTCGTTTTCTAGAAGCCCTTAATTAGAATTAGGTGTTTTGGACCCTTTTAGGGGCAATTTTGTAAAAAAAAAAAAGAAGACCCATTTGTAGGACATGTGCCTTTTTAGTTAGGGTTTTATTGTGTGGACCCCACCCTTATTAAAAGGATAGCACACGGCCTAGTTAGCCGTCACTTGCATTTAGTCATTTTACTCTCTTGTTTTATTTGTTTTGGAGGTTCTTGTAATGGGGGAATATATTTTTCTTTGACTCTGGGTTTTTGGGAACGTTGGGATAATGAATGAAGAACACATTTCTCTTTTTCTTGGAGTATAAAAACGGTGATTCATAGTGTGTGTGATGGTTGATTTCATCTTCAAGTTAAAAAAAAAGAAGAAACGCTGTCACAGTTTTGTTGGCTTTGAATGTTCCCTTTGTTTTATTCTGCCACACACAATGTACATTCATTTTTCTTAGTTTGGAGAAATGATGATTTAATTTGGGAAGCGTTACACGCTGTGCTGGAAGAGACGTGTGGAAGTTTGGTGACACAGCTTGTGTGGAAGGCACACATTTAAAGTTATTTTAGAAGCAAGACAACAACACGTTGATGGCTAATGTGGAGTGGGAGAATAGAAGCACTTTCATACAGCTGATTTACGGAGATTAATGGAGAGGCACGGATCCCAAAGGTGGAGTTGATTCATATTGCTGGAAGCACGTTTGAACGGACAACAGCAAGAGAAATTGTAGTAGCACGTTAGGTGAAGTGTGAGGTGTCACGTGGATTTCTATCCTTGGAAGTGAAGCACAGAAATTTTGGAGAAAGGAGATATCTTGGGAGAATAAGGTCTAGGTGATGGGACGTTGGCAGCAGCAACAATGCATTTCCTTTATTACTTTGAGAATGAAGAGGTGATTAGATGGGGGTAGGTGTACTTGTTTGGTGATAATTTTGAGAGAAGAAATATTTGTGTTTCGTCAGGATTTAGAACCCTAATCCAAAACATTCAAAGTTGTCTGCTCTGATGTCCAGTTGTGTTGTCTTCTCTCTTCTCCTTGTCCAAGCCGCGGGGGAGGGTGCCTGCAAAAGACACTCCGACGCTCAATTCTGTGACTTTGCGTAATAATCTTGTAATCAAGATTTAGTTATCAGAGCTCTAAGTTTTTAGTTCAAGTTCAAGTTACCTGTCCTCCTTACCAGACAAATATTTATAAATTATAATGAGCTTACCGTTAGGTCTGACTCATTAACCACCAATGAATGACAATATTAATTGTCAATAAATGTCAATTATTTTCATTACCTCCCCGACAGTTATTACTATTAATTACCTTAACGGCTGATTTAACCGATCGGTTTATAGACCTGAGAGTATCATCGGTCGGGCTGATTTAACCAATCGGTTCATTGACCTGAGAGGTATCATCGGTCAGGCTGATTTAACCAATCAGTTCATTGACCTGAGACGTATCATCGGTTGGGCTGATTTAACCGGTCGGTTTATTGACCTGAGAGAAATCATCGGTCGGACGACTCTTCTGCACCCTTACCGTTCGGTCGGCTATGATCCCATAGTAACAATTTGCTTTGGAGAAATGGATGCAGCGAGGAACATGTGCATTGGAGGTGATGGTGATTGACTATTGAGGGCATTGGTGTACGGTGGTAGGCTTTGAGAAAAGGAATTTTATTCAATTGCTTTGGAGCATAAGGGAGCAACTTCACGGTGATGAAGTTCATTTCATTTCTTGTACAAAGCAAGTTGATTGATTATTGGATGGCGCGCACGTAGTTGGAGGTAAAAATGGTTTTTGTCTTTCTTTATTCACACTTGCACTGAGAATGTTTGATATTATATGTTGGAATGCATTCAGCTTGGAAGGAGCTTACTAAGTCATTTTATTTTCACTTTTCAAACGTTTTTAACACCGTTTCCGTGATGAATGTTGCATTTCATTTTCCTGCTGTGCGTTTTCCAAACTGCTGCAATGTTTAATTAATTTATTAGTTAAGCATTACTCTTTTAATTGAAGTTTTATTCCAGCCGTGTGCATTTGATTGTTTATATTTTGATAGCTTTAATTGCGTTTGGATATTTACCCATTGCATTGTTTACTTTAATGTTTGCATGCACTTTAATGCTTTCAGTTATATTCGGTTTTGTTTACTTTCCGGTTTCAATTTAGTTTAATTGCATTCACAAAACACATCCAAACCCCCCCCCCCCCCACTTCGTGTTTGACCTAAGCCACGAACCATATTTGGTCCTTGAGAGACGACCTAGGAGTCACTTCCTAGCACTGTACTGCATTCTTTAATGCATATCAAATTTGACGGGCCGCGACAGCCCGCATCAAATTTTGGCGCCGCTGCCGGGGACCAACGGTTCGATTTTAGGTCTTTTGTTGTGTTAATGTGTTGTTTGAGTGTTTGTATATGTTTTGTCTTGTATGTTTGAGTATTTGTGCCTGTTTTGTTTGCTTAGGTTGTTTTGTGTGTTTGAATTTTTTTTTGTGCTATCGTTTCATGATTTTAGGGTGTTGTGACTTAGTGTATGACTAGGGGTAATCCTGGGCCTATACCACCCTTTGATCCGGAGATTAATAGGACTTTTCATAGGTTAGCTAGACATTCTAGAAATTTGTCTTTAGAGTCTCTTTTTGAGTCTGTTCCATTAGATACTGTGCATCCCACTGCTGAGTACTTTGTGCATACTGCATCTACTGCATCTGTTGCATCTGCACTTGATTTTGATTCTGATTCTGTTGTTTTTCACACTGAAAACAATATGGCACAACCTCCACCTCGTGAGAGGACTTTTAGGGAGATGGCTGCACCTGATTTCGATATTGAAAGCTTGTGCATCCAATATTCTGATGAGGACGTTCCATTTGTTCTCAAGACTGGACTGATCCATTTGTTGCCCAAGTTTCATGGTCTTGCAGGTGAAAGTCCACATAAGCATTTGAAGGAATTCCACATTGTCTGTTCCACTATGAAACCGCATGATGTTCCTGAAGAACACATCTTCTTGAAGGCATTCCCTCATTCATTGGAAAGTGTTGCTAAGGATTGGTTGTATGGTTTGGCGTCTAGATCCGTCACTAGCTGGGATGATTTGAAGAGGCTGTTCTTGGAGAAATTTTTCGCAGCAACTCGGACCACAGCTATCAGAAAAGACATAACTGGGATTAGGCAACTTGGTGGAGAGAGCTTGTATGAGTATTGGGAGAGATTCAAGACACTTTGTGCTAGCTGTCCCCACCATCAGATACCTGAACACCTCCTTATCCAGTATTTCTATGAGGGTTTGAACAACATGGATCGGGGTATGATTGATGCTGCCAATGGTGGAGCTCTAGGAGACACCACACCTGCTGAGGCTAGGCAATTGATTGAGAAGATGGCCTCCAAGTCCCAGCAGTTTAGCACCAGGATTGATGCCATTGTGGTGAGGGGCGTACATGATGTTGTTGCCCAGTCTTTATCAATTGTTGAAAGCAAGTTGGAAGGCAAGATTGACTCTCTTGAGAAGTTGGTGACACAGTTGACTACCAACCAGAGATCTACAGCTCCATCTGCATCTGTTGCATGACTATGTGCTATTTGTCCTTCTAGTGACCACTATACAGATGCATGTCCTTCTTTGTAGCACCCTGCTGCCTCTGATGCACCTCAGGCTTATGCTACGAATATTTACAACAACAGGCAGCAACATCAACATCAACCCCAACAACAGCACAACCATGACTTGTCCAACAATAGGTATAACCCAGGGTGGAGGGATCACCCTAATCTCAGATGGAACAATGCTCCACATCATCAGCAGCAACAACAACAGCAGCAACCACCTCATTTCCAGAATGTTGCAGGTCCTCACAGATATGTGCCTCCTCCTGTTCAGAGATTTCAAAGGCAACATCAAGAGATTCCTACCCAGCTAACTTCCCAACCTTCCACTTCCTCTTCTGAGCTTACCTTGGAGGAGTTGGTGAAGCAGATGACTATTCAAAACATGCAATTTCAGCAGGAAACAAGGGCCTCAATCCAGGAGACAAAAGCTTCCATTTAGAGCTTGACTAATCAGATGGAACAGATGGCCACACGGCTAACTCAAGCATAGTCGCAAAATTCGGACAGATTGCCTTCTCAGACTGTGCCAAATCCTAGAAATGAAAAGATCAGTGCCATCACCCTCAGGTCAGGAAAGCAAATTTTTGTGCCCACTATTCCACCACCTGCACCTAAACCTGCCACCTCTCAGAGAAAGGAAGACCAGGCAGGTCCTACTAGGACATTTCAGGCAGGTGGACCTTCTTCCTCTTCTGGTGGTTCTTCTTCTTCTACAGGTGGACCGTCTTCTTCTACCACCACCACCATCAGTGCATCTCCTGATATACAACACCGACCTATCCCTCTTCCATTTCCTCCTAAAGTAATTCAAAGCAAAAATATGGAAGAAGTGGATAAGGAGATATTAGAGACCTTCAGGAAAGTAGAGGTGAACATACCTTTGCTCGATGCCATAAAGCAGATTCCCAAGTATTCTAAATTCCCAGGTATGCCAATAAAAGGAAGATAAAGGGAAATTAAAGAGTGAGCATGGGCAGAAATGTATCTGCACTGATAGGTAAAGCTGTACCTCAGATTCCTGAAAAATGCGAAGACCCAGGTACGTTCTGCATTCCGTGCATTATTGGAAATAACAAATTTGAGAATGCCATGCTTGATTTGGGTGCTTCCATAAATGTCATGCCTATGTCAATCTTTAAATCTCTTTCTCTTGGAACTTTGCTACCAACGGGTACGGTAATACAGTTAGCAAATAAGAGTGTTGCCCATCCTACTGGTTACATAGAGGATGTTTTAGTTAGGGTTGGGGAACTGATTTTTCCTGCTGATTTTTACATTCTTGAAATGGAGGAAGGATTTTCCCGTGGGTCTGCCCCAATTATCTTAGGGAGACCATTTTTAAAAACTGCATGAACTAAAATTGATGTTTATGCTGGTACCTTGTCAATGGAGTTTGGCGACATTGCTGTTCATTTTAATATCCTTGATGCCATGAAACATCCATCTGAGGACCAGTCTGTGTTTCGTGCTGAGCTACTTGATTACACTGTTGATGAACATGTTTCTACTTCTCACTCTTTGCATGACAAGAACTACCTTTTGCATCACATGTGAATGCCTCTTTTCCATGCACTAAACATGAATTTGAGATTGTTGTTGATTTTGAGTCTAAAGTTAAACATCATTCATGCTCTGAAAGTATACTTGAGGTCCAGCCGCATACATTGGAATTGACTGTTGTACCCTTGGATTTAAATTCTGTGGACTTGGAATGCACTAACCTGATTGCAGGAGATACGCATAAATTTTATCACCAAGCGCCCAAAGTTGAATTGAAAGGCGCCTGCACAGGCAAAAGATTCAAGGACAAAGGGAACAGGCTGAACCCGTTCATCAATAATCCCGCTTTGGTAGATGCAGTTGTGAAAGAGACTTCTCTACTCAATCAAGCTTGGAAACGTCCACCATGAATTAGGGGAGTTTTCTTTTCTCCTTCCCTCCTCACTTTTATTGCACTTGTCTATATCTTTTGACTGTTCTGATTGTTAATCTGATGATCGTGACACACTGAGGACATTGTGTAGTTTAAGTGTGGTCTATTAGGGGAGGTTTTTCTTTGTTTAGGTCTTGTTTTCTAGGTAGTTTTTTTTTTGTTGTGTCTTGTGTACAGTTTTGCCTGTTTCTCTTAATTTTTGGACTTTGTTTAGGTTGTAGATATGTCTTTCACTTCATTGATACTCTGATTGTTTGGAAATCCTTTTTTTTTCTCTACTTGGAAGATGATTATGATGTTTGAGAGTGAATTAATTGTGACAGCAGTACCTTAGGTGAGATTTGAGCCACTTTATGTCTTTCTTGTGTGTGATATGTCTCTTGATTGCTTGCACATATGCCTTGGCTTGACTCTTCTTGATAATTCTTGATTGATATGCATGTTTGAAAGTGATAAAGGCAATTATGTTCTTGAGCCTCTCTAGAGCCAGATGAGCCTACCCTGTTTTGATCCATTGATAACCCTTTTGAGCCTATGCTTTTCCCCATTTCTTTGTTTTGAAGCTCATACACCAGCCCTAAGTGAAAAACCGTTATTACCTTAGCCTTAGGGAATTTTGGAGCTTTGGAATTGTTTTGGGAATAAGTGTTGTCTCCTGGGAGTTTCGGATGAATTGGCTAGTGAGTCCTCTTCTTATCGTGTTTTTGTAAATATGTGGTGTATCTTGTCTCTTGAAATTTTGTGCTTAATAAAGTAAAGAAAAGAGATAGGATGAAGAAAAAAAAGAGAGCAGAAAAACAGTGAAAAAAAATTGTGAATAATTGTGAATAATGAAGTCAAGAAGAGGATGAAATTAGAGGTTGTGGGTGTGTTTGAATGTGTTTACACTTGTTCCCCATTGCTCCTCTGTTCCTTATGGTTTGTAGCTTCTTATCCAGATATATCCTCCCTTGTCCTTGGCCCCATTACAACCATGAAAAGACCTTTTGATTTGAACATGCGTATGTGCTTGAGTGTTGATATTAGAGGCTTGCCAAGTCTATTTGTGTTTGCTTTCTTGAGTGCATTGAGTGACATTGATTTACCTTAAACACTTGAGAGAAACACTGATTGTGTGCATCTGTGAGGCTCTGTTGCTTTTGATTCATCTCTTGAACTGATTGACTGTTTTCCTTGTACTGAACTGTTTGGATGATTCTTTGAGTATTTGCTTTCATTGACTCTGTGAGGGATTCTGCCTATACCTTTTACTGTCCAGATTTTGAGAGAATTGTGCAATTGTGTTTCAATTTTCGAGTCTTTGTTGTCTGTCTGTCGAGTCTATGTCACCTCCCTAATGTTTGAGTAGTTCCCTAGTTTTCGTCTTGGTTTTGCCCAGGAGTGCAAAAGACTAAGTGTGGTCTATTTTGATGAGTCGTTATTTCTTGAACTATATTTAGTTTATTGCACTTAAATAAACCAGGGAATTGTGTTTAATTGTCTGTTATTTCCCCGTTTTTCGAATTATGCTTAATTTGGTCAGAAATTCGTAATTGTGCTAATTTGGGTTTTCTGACTTGATTAAGTGCATTTCTGGTTGCAGGGAAGTTGTGGAAACATCATCTGGAGCATTGGGACATGGCGTGACACACTCAAAGGCTCAACATTTAGTCATTTAGATTCTAATTAAAGTTGTAATTTCGTTTTTTAGAAGCCCTTAATTAGAATTAGGTGTTTTGGACCCTTTTAGGGGCAATTTTGTAAAAAAAAAAAGAAGACCCATTTGTAGGACATGTGCCTTTTTAGTTAGGGTTTTATTGTGTGGACCCCACCCTTATTAAAAGGATAGAACACGGCCTAGGTTAGCCGCCACTTGCATTTTGCCATTTTACTCTCTTGTTTTATTTGTTTTGGAGGTTCTTGTAATGGGGGAATATATTTTTCTTTGACTCTGGGTTTTTGGGAACGTTGGGATAATGAATGAAGAACACATTTCTCTTTTTCTTGGAGTATGAAAACGAAGATTCATAGTGTGTGTGATGGTTGATTTCATCTTCAAGTTAAAAAAAAAAAGAAGAAACGCTGTCACGGTTTTGTTGGCTTTGAATGTTCCCTTTGTTTTATTCTGCCACACACAATGCACATTGATTTTTCTTAGTTTGGAGAAATGATGATTTAATTTGGGAAGCGTTACACGCTGTGCTGGAAGAGACGTGTGGAAGTTTGGTGACACGGCTTGTATGGGAGGCACACATTTAAAGTTATTTTAGAAGCAAGACAGCAACACGCTGATGGCTAATGTGGAGTGGGATAATAGAAGCACTTTCATACAGCTGATTTACGGAGATTAATGGAGAGGCACAGATCCCAGAGGTGGAGTTGATTCATATTGCTGGAAGCACATTTGAACGGACAACAGCAAGAGAAATGGTAGTAGCACGTTAGGTGAGGTGTCACGTGGATTTCTATCCTTAGAAGTGATGGACGAAAATTTTGGAGAAAGGAGATATCTTGGGAGAATAAGGTCTAGGTGATGGGACGTTGGCAACAACAACAATGCATTTCCTTTATTACTTTGAGAATGAAGAGGTAATTAGATGGGGGTAGGTGTACTTGTTTGGTGATAATTTTGATAGAAGAAATATTTGTGTTTCGTCAAGATTTAGAACCCTAATCCAAAACATTCAAAGTTGTCTGCTCCGATGTCCAGTTGTGTTGTCTTCTCTCTTCTCCTTGTCCAAGCCGCAGGGGAGGGTGCCTGCAAAACACACTCCGACGCTCAAGTCAATGACTTTGCGTAATAATCTTGTAATCAAGATTTAGTTATCAAACGTTTTTAATACCGTTTCCATGATGAATGTTGCATTTCATTTTCCTGCTGTGCGTTTTCCAAACTGTTGCAATGTTTAATTAATTTATTAGTTAAGCATTACTCTTTTAATTGAAGTTTTATTCCAGTCGTGTGCATCTAATTGTTTATATTTTGATAGCTTTAATTGTGTTTGGATATTTACCCATTGCATTGTTTACTTTAATGTTTTCATGCACTTTAATGCTTTCAGTTATATTCAGTTTTGTTTAATTTCCGGTTTCAATTTAGTTTAATTGCATTCACAAAACACATCCAACCCCCCCACCCCACTTCGTCTTTGACCTAAGCCACGAACCACATTTGGTCCTTGAGAGATGACCTAGGAGTCACTTCCAAGCACTGAACTGCATTCTTTAATGCATATCAAATTTGACAGGTCGCGACAGCCCGCATCATGGAGGAAGTGGACGAAGTTGAAAAAGTTCACGAAGTGGACGAAGTGGAAGAAGTGGATGAAGTGGAGGAAGTGGAGGAAGTGGAGGAAGGGTAGGAAGTGGACGAAGTGGACAAACTTGAGGAAGCGGAGGAAGTGGAGGGAGGAAGTGGAGGAAGTTGACGAAGTGGACGAAGTGGAAGAAGTGGATGAAGTGGAGGAAGTGGACGAAGTGGACGAAGTGGAAGAAGTGGAGTAAGTGGAAGAAGTGGATGAAGTGGAGGAAGTGGAGGAAGTGGACAAAGTGGACGAAGTTGAGGAAGTTGACGAATTGGAGGAAGTGGAGGAAGTGGAGGAAGTGGAGGAATTGGAGGAAGTGAAGGAAGTGGACGAAGTGGAGGAAGTGGAGGATGTGGAGGAAGTGGAGAAAGTGGTGGAAGTGGAGGAAATGAGGAAGTTGACGAAGTGGGCGAAGTGGGCGAAGTGGATGAAGCGGAGGAGGTGAACGAAGTGGAACAAGAAGAAGATGAAGTGGACGAAGTGGAGGAAGTGGCGAAGTGGAGGAAGTTGACGAAGTGAAGGAAGTGGCGGAAGTTGAGGAAGCGGAGGAAGACGACTGATGAGAGGGTCGCACCTCCCAGCAAAAGTTGATTGCAGATATTAATGCAGTATAGTACTAGGAAGTGACTCCTAGGTCGTCTCTCAAGGACCAAATGTGGTTCAGTCTCAGATCAAACACGTAGTGGGGGGTTTTGAAAGTGTTTTTGTGATTCGAATTGAACTAAATGAAAACTGGAAATTAAATACAACCAAACATAATTGAAAACACTGAAATAATTGACAAAGCGTGAAGACCGAACGGTTCTACATTGAGACCGAACGGTTTCTAAAACAAGTGGCTAAATTGAAAATGCAGGAAGATAGACAAGTTGAACAAGATAGACAACAACATATTGAACAGAAACAATAAACCGAACATAACTGACAGCATAGTGAACGAAAACAATAAACTGAACAATCCTAAACCGAACAGTGCACACCAACCAGCTAATTAAATTGGGCTTGATGAACTAATAAAATGAAATAAAATCGAACAAACTGGTGATTAAAAACAGCTCCCGAAAGTGATGAAAGAGTTAGCCTATGAAACCGAATGGTCTACGTCAGCCCTGGAAAAACTAGATACCTAAACCCATTAAATGCCTAAACTAATTAAATGCATAAACCACAGCGAAAATGAGCCTTCAATTAAAATTTGCGTCACCCTTGAAAGAATAGATGCATAATGTAGAAATGCTCGCGTCAGGCACCGTGCATCTGGAATTAAAGAAGCAATGAAGATAAGAAATAAAAGGCACAATGCAGTATTCTTTCAACATCATTTCTTCACGGAACAACTCAAAGAAAAAGAAAGAAAGACGTGACAGCTGTGTGCATATTTCTTTGAATAAAAAAAAAAGTTTAAACAAACTTCCTCCTCATGAAACTAGCGCTAGGAAAAATGGAAGAAAAACAAACGTAATGAACCCATAGCTCTTCACTCAGACCGTGCGCCCTCACGTGGGTGGCGGCTCCCAGTTCCACGTCTGGCCCCCCTAGGTCGCGACTGCTCCCCGGTTTTTTTAAACACTCATGTCCAAGCTAAAAGAAATTTGCCTGCTGTCCCTCTGTGCTGGACACTCCAATTTAATTTTGTCCATGGGCCCCGTTCTTCTTTTTCAATAAATGAAGCCCCCCCTTTTCTCTCCGTGCGCTACCTTCTTTTTAAGCCAAATAAATCCATTTTCCCTAGGTGGCGGCTGGACCACTTTCTTTTTGCTGGATGTCACCCCTCTCATACTTGTTGGACCTCCTGGACGTGCTTGCTGGAATCAAGCTCCAAAGGTGCATAAACCAAGTTCTGGAAAAATGAAAACCACTTCCTCTGCTGGACCGTGAATGTGGCTGCTTTCTCTTTTTGCTTCTTAAAATTCAAGAATTAAAGGACTTGGTTAAGAGTGTTGGGAGGTCTTAGCATCATCCAATGATCAATTCCAGCCACCACAATTACTAAACAACAAGCAAACAATGCAACAGATTAGAAATCACTCAAACAGCAAGCATTGAAATGACATAGGGGAGTAAAAAAAATACTGGGAACAACACAGAACGAATTTGAACAAAATAAAAACTATACGTGAAAATAGACATCCATACGAAACTATGAAAAAAAATTGCATGGAAAACGGATAAGAATTGAACTCAAACGAAGACACACAAGTTGACACAAACAGCAGTAATCACTGGACTGACATATGAGAGTAAAATAAATACTGGGAACAGCACAGAATGAATTTGAACAAAGTAAAAACTATATGTTAAAATAGACATCCAGACGAAACTATGAAAAAAAATTGCATGGAAAACGGATAAGAATTGAACTCAAACGAAGACACACAAGTTGACACAACATTCACGCGGCAGCCAGCGAAAATAAAAATGGCTAAGATGCATTGGCTCAATTTCCATTTCTCATTTAGCTTTCTAATGTCCCAAAAAGTTATCCAAAATTTTCCCATAATTAATAATGCAAAACAATAAGCTCAGATAATTCAAATTAGTTAAAATAAGAATTTCCGATCAAATTAAGCACAATTAGGAAAAACAGGAAAATACCGGACGTTTAAGCATAATTCCCCGACTAATTCTAGCACATTAAACTAAGTGAAGTGAATAAAATATTGACTCATCAAAATAGACCACACTTAGTCTTTTGCACTCCTGGGCAAAATCAAGACGCAGATCAAGGAATAGTTCGAAGGACATTAGGGAAGTGACACAAACTCAGCACACAGAAAACAAACACTAACTAGGACAAGAACAAAATTACACAATTCTCAATGAATCTGGACCAAGAAGGGAAGTAGACAATATCCAACACAAAATCAAGGAAATCAGATACTCATGAAATCATCCAAGCACTTCCAAGCATGGCAAAATTATCAATCAGTTCAAAAGATGAATCAAAAGCAACAGAGCCTCAGAGGTGCACACAATCAGTGTTTCTCTCAAGTGTTTAAGGTAAATCAATGTCACTCAATGCACTCAAGAAAGCAATCACAAACAGACTTGGCAAGCCTCTAATATCAACACTCAAGCACATACGCATGTTTAAATCAAAAGGTCTTTTATGGATGTAATGGGGCCAAGGACATGGGAGGATAACATATGGATGAGAAGCTGTAAACCAAAAGAAATAGAGGAGCAGTGGGGAACAAGTGTAAACACAGTCAGATCACACCCAAAACCTCTAATTCAATCCTCTTTTTGACCCCATTATTCACAAATTTTTTTTTCATCATTTTTTTATATATTTTTTTTTCTTCATCCGGTCTCTTTTCTTTTCTCTCTTTTCAAAACAAAACTGTAAAAGACAAGATTTACAAAAACAAAACAATAAGAGGAACCAATTAGCCAACTCATAAGAATCCCTAAGGAGACCACACTTGTTTCCAAAACACTTCCAAAGCTCCAAAATTCCTTAAGGTTAAGGTAATCATGGTTTTTCACTTAGGGCTAGTGTATGAGCTTCAAAACAAAGAAATGGGGGAAAGTATAGGCTCAAAAGGGGTTATCAAAGGATCAAAACAAGGTAAGCTTATTTGGCTAGAGAGGCTCAAGAACAAAATTGCCTTTATCACTTCCAAACATGCATATCAATCAAGAGTTATCAACAAGAGTCAAGCCAAGGCATATGCGCAAGCAATCAAGAGACATATCACACACAAGAAAGAACATCAAGTGGCTCAAATCTCACACAGGGTAATTCTGTCACAATCAATTCAACTCTCGAAAATCATAATCATCTTCCAAGCAGAGAAAAGCAAGGATTTCCAACCAATCAGAGTATCAATGAAGTGAAAGACATATTTACAATCCAAACAAAGTCCAGAAATCAAGAGAAACATGTAAAACTGTACACAAAACAAAACAAAAACTACCTAGAAAAGAAAAAAATTTAACCAAGAAAACAAAAACTAACAAAGAAAAATAAAAATCTCCCCCAATAGACCACACTTAAACTACACAGTGTCCTCAATGTGTCATAAGCATAAGATCAGAAATCATAACAGTCAACAGATCATGGACAAGTGCAATAAAAGTAGGGAAAGGGGGAGAAGAGAGAAAGAAAACTCCCCTGGTCATGGTGGCAATTGCCAATTTTGGACTATCAGAGAGATGTCTTCCACCACAGGATTCAGCAAACGAGTTTTGAAGAGAAACAACTTCATCAGTACTGCCATATCATCCAAAACAATATGTTTCTTCTTTCTTCTCCCAGCAAATTGTTCCATCAGTAGCTTTCCTTCCACTGGCAGTTGTTCAGTGTGTGACACCGGAATGGAGATCTCTGGCTCAGTCAAAGAAGCAGCAGTACACTCTCCTTCATTAATCATGATTTCCTTAATGTCAGCACCTGCATTCTCATTTAATTCTGCAGCATGGTCATCAAACTTACAATTAATAGCATCTGTTATACGCTTAGAATCTGTCTGTAGCACATAATCAATTTCAATACAAATCGGGCAAGAACCAGATTCACAATCACATTCAAAGTTCTCAGAGAACTGTGTCAGATCAAAGTTCAGTCCTAACTCTATAGAGTTATCAAATTGCACAGTTTCCACCTCAAAATCAATATTGATATATGCATCATCAACAGAATCAAAGGTCAGTTCAAGGCTATTATCATTCAAAATTTCATCACGGTAATCATGTCCATTCAAAACAACCTTTAGACCAATGGGTTCAATGGCTGATACTGAATCAAAAATTTTAGAATGGTCAATCAAATTTGTATCAGTATCAGTCATGAATCCTATAGAATCAGTGTGCATCAAATCACAAGCATTTGAATGTATAAGCAAATCAGGTAAACTGTTTGGAATCTCAAGTTCAGAATAAACCTGTTTTTGCTCACTGAAATTTTTCTTACCAATCTCCAAGTCATCAGCTGCATCCTTAAGGCTATCATTTAAATCAAGGTCAGTGCAAGGATAGTGAACATCAAGTATGTCAATGTGCTCTACAGGGAATAATGAATCCACAACATGAGTGTGCACATGTGTATCAATATCAGAATCCAGAACAGGCTTAAATGGTTCAAGTTTTACCAATTCAAAAGCATTAAAATTTACTTGAACCTCAGATACATGAGTAGGGATTTCAAGTTTACAGTAAACCTGCTCAGGTTTTTCCTTTACTACCTCACTTGGATTTTGACCCGCCAGCTTGCAGAGCAACTTCTTTGCCTCTGTTGGAGTTGTGTCCATCAAAGATCCACCAGCAGCTACATCCACTAATATCCTTTCATTGTCCAAGAGCCCTTCATAAAAGTAAATCAAGAGCAAATGCTCTGGAATTTGGTGGTTTGGACAGGCTGTGCAGAGCTTGTTAAACCTCTCCCAATAATCTGGCAGGCTTTCTTCTTGAAATTGCTCAATGGTAGTGATCTCCCTCGTAATGCTGCTTACCTTTGCTGCTGGAAAGAACTTGTGGAGGAATCTCTGTTGTGTTTCCTGCCAACTATCAAAAGGATACTGGTATAGGAACCAGTCTCTTGCTGCACCTTGAAGGGACATTGGAAACACTTTCATCAATACTGTCTCCTTTGAAACACCAGGAGGCCTCATCGACAAACACACCAAACAAAACTCCTTGAGGTGCCTGTATGGATCTTCATGTGCCAACCCATGGAATTTGGGAAGACTCTTGATCAGATCATATATCCAGTCTTGAGAATCTGTCATCTCCTCTATTGTAGTGCAAAACCTGTCTCAGACCTGGATTTCCACTTCAAACAAAGATTAAACCAAACATATAGAAACATAACATAGGGGAAAACCATTATTTACATAATTTGAAACTTCCAGAAACAACAACTAAATGCACAAAATTCAAAAAAATGATAAAAATTCTAAAAACACAAAAATCGATAAAAGAAGTAAACCCAAACAAGACTAACTAAACATCCTAAAACACATCACACAACACAACACTAACACAACAAAAGACACTAACACAACAAAAGACCTAAGACTAAACCGTTGGTCCCCGGCAGCGGCGCCATTTTGATGAGAGGGTCGCACCTCCCAACAAAAGTTGATTGCAGATATTAATGCAGTATAGTACTAGGAAGTGACTCCTAGGTCGTCTCTCAAGGACCAAATGTGGTTCAGTCTCAGATCAAACACGTAGTGGGGGGTTTTGAAAGTGTTTTTGTGATTCGAATTGAACTAAATGAAAACTGGAAATTAAATACAACCAAACATAATTGAAAACACTGAAATAATTGACAAAGCGTGAAGACCGAACGGTTCTACATTGAGACCGAACGGTTTCTAAAACAAGTGGCTAAATTGAAAATGCAGGAAGATAGACAAGTTGAACAAGATAGACAACAACATATTGAACAGAAACAATAAACCGAACATAACTGACAGCATAGTGAACGAAAACAATAAACTGAACAATCCTAAACCGAACAGTGCACACCAACCAGCTAATTAAATTGGGCTTGATGAACTAATAAAATGAAATAAAATCGAACAAACTGGTGATTAAAAACAGCTCCCGAAAGTGATGAAAGAGTTAGCCTATGAAACCGAATGGTCTACGTCAGCCCTGGAAAAACTAGATACCTAAACCCATTAAATGCCTAAACTAATTAAATGCATAAACCACAGCGAAAATGAGCCTTCAATTAAAATTTGCGTCACCCTTGAAAGAATAGATGCATAATGTAGAAATGCTCGCGTCAGGCACCGTGCATCTGGAATTAAAGAAGCAATGAAGATAAGAAATAAAAGGCACAATGCAGTATTCTTTCAACATCATTTCTTCACGGAACAACTCAAAGAAAAAGAAAGAAAGACGTGACAGCTGTGTGCATATTTCTTTGAATAAAAAAAAAAAGTTTAAACAAACTTCCTCCTCATGAAACTAGCGCTAGGAAAAATGGAAGAAAAACAAACGTAATGAACCCATAGCTCTTCACTCAGACCGTGCGCCCTCACGTGGGTGGCGGCTCCCAGTTCCACGTCTGGCCCCCCTAGGTCGCGACTGCTCCCCGGTTTTTTTAAACACTCATGTCCAAGCTAAAAGAAATTTGCCTGCTGTCCCTCTGTGCTGGACACTCCAATTTAATTTTGTCCATGGGCCCCGTTCTTCTTTTTCAATAAATGAAGCCCCCCCTTTTCTCTCCGTGCGCTACCTTCTTTTTAAGCCAAATAAATCCATTTTCCCTAGGTGGCGGCTGGACCACTTTCTTTTTGCTGGATGTCACCCCTCTCATACTTGTTGGACCTCCTGGACGTGCTTGCTGGAATCAAGCTCCAAAGGTGCATAAACCAAGTTCTGGAAAAATGAAAACCACTTCCTCTGCTGGACCGTGAATGTGGCTGCTTTCTCTTTTTGCTTCTTAAAATTCAAGAATTAAAGGACTTGGTTAAGAGTGTTGGGAGGTCTTAGCATCATCCAATGATCAATTCCAGCCACCACAATTACTAAACAACAAGCAAACAATGCAACAGATTAGAAATCACTCAAACAGCAAGCATTGAAATGACATAGGGGAGTAAAAAAAATACTGGGAACAACACAGAACGAATTTGAACAAAATAAAAACTATACGTGAAAATAGACATCCATACGAAACTATGAAAAAAAATTGCATGGAAAACGGATAAGAATTGAACTCAAACGAAGACACACAAGTTGACACAAACAGCAGTAATCACTGGACTGACATATGAGAGTAAAATAAATACTGGGAACAGCACAGAATGAATTTGAACAAAGTAAAAACTATATGTTAAAATAGACATCCAGACGAAACTATGAAAAAAAATTGCATGGAAAACGGATAAGAATTGAACTCAAACGAAGACACACAAGTTGACACAACATTCACGCGGCAGCCAGCGAAAATAAAAATGGCTAAGATGCATTGGCTCAATTTCCATTTCTCATTTAGCTTTCTAATGTCCCAAAAAGTTATCCAAAATTTTCCCATAATTAATAATGCAAAACAATAAGCTCAGATAATTCAAATTAGTTAAAATAAGAATTTCCGATCAAATTAAGCACAATTAGGAAAAACAGGAAAATACCGGACGTTTAAGCATAATTCCCCGACTAATTCTAGCACATTAAACTAAGTGAAGTGAATAAAATATTGACTCATCAACGACGAAGTTGACGAAGTGGACGAAGTGGTCGAGGTGGACGAAGTGGAAGAAGAAGAAGAAGTGGACGAAGTGGCGAAGTGGACGAAGTTGATGAAGTGAAGGAAGTGGAGGAAGCGGAGGAAGTGGAGGAAGTGGAGGAAGTGGAGGAAGTGGAGGAAGTGAAGGAAGTGGAGGAAGTGGAGGAAGTGGAGGAAGTGAGCAAGTTGACAAAGTGGACGAAGTGGACGAAGCGGACGACGTTGACGAGGTGGACGAAGTGGAAGAAGAAGAAGAAGTGGACGAAGTGAAGGAAGTGGACGAATCTGAGGAAGTGGAGGAAGTGGAGGAAGTGAGGAAGTTGACGAAGTGGACGAAACGGATGAAGCGAACGAGGTGGACGAAGTGGACGAGGTGGAAGAAGAAGCAGAAGTGGAGGAAGGGGAAAAGTGGACAAAGTTGACGAAGTGAAGGACTAGAGGAAGCGGAGGAAGTGCACGACGTTGCCGAAGTGGACGAAGTGCAACAAGTGGACAAAGTGGACGAAGTGGACGAATTTGAAGAAGTTGACGAAGTGGACGAAGTGGACGAAGTGGAAGAAGTGGATGACGTGCAGGAAGTGGACTAAGTGGAGGAAGTGGAGTAAGTGTACGAAGTGGACGAAGTTGACGAAGTGGACGAAGTGGAGGAAGTGAAGGAAGTGAAGGAAGTGGACGAAGTAGAGGAAGTGAAGGAAGTGGACGAAGTGGAGGAAGTAGAGGAAATGGAGGAAGTGGACAAAGTGGAGGAAGTGGAGGAAGTGAGGAAGTTGACGAAGTGGACGAAGCGGACGAGGTGGACGAAGTGGACGAAGTGGAAGAAGAAGATGAAGAAGTGGAGGAAGTGGAGGAAGTGGCGAAGTGGACAATGTTGACGAAGTGGGCGAAGTGGACAAAGTTGACGAGGTGGACGAAGGGAAGAAGAAGATGAAGAAGTGGACGAAGTGGAGGAAGGGAGGAAATGGAGGAAGCGGAGGAAGTACACGACGTTGCCGAAGTGGACGAAGTTGACCAAGTTGATGAAGTGGAGCAAGTGGACGAAGTGCAGGAAGTGGAGGAAGTGGACAAAGTGGACGACGTGGACGATGTGGACGAAGTGGAAGAAGTGGACGATGTGGACGAAGTGGACGAAGTTGACGAAATGGAAGAAGTGGAGGAAGTAGAAGAATTGGACAAAGGGGATGAAGTTGACGAAGTGGAGGAAGTGGACGAAGTGGACAAAGTGGAGGAAGAAGTGGAGGAATTGGAGGAAGAGAACGAAGTGGAAGAAGTGGAGGAAGTGGTGGAAGTGGAGGAGGTGGAGGAGGTGGAGGAAGTGGAGGAAGTGGCGAAGTGGACGTAGCGGAGGAAGCAGAGGAAGTGGACGAAGTTGACGAAGTTCACAAAGTTGACGAAGTTGAGGAAGTTGACGAAGTGGACGAAGTGGACGAAGTGGACGAAGGGGACGTAGTGGATGAAGGGGACGAAATGGATTAAGTTAACGAAGTCGACGAAGTCGACGACGTGGACGATTTGACAAAGTAGAGGAAGTGGACGATTTGACAAAGTAGAGGAAGTGGACGAAGTGGAGGAAGAAGTGGAGTTAGGGAAGGAAGTGGAGGAAGTTGACGAATTGGACGAAGTGGAGAGAGTGGACGAAGTGGAGGAAGTTGAGGAAATGGACGAAGTGGACGAAGTTGACAAAGTGGAGGAAGTGGAGGAAGTAAAGCAAGTGGAGGAAGTGGACGAAGTGGAGGAAGTGGAGGAAGTCGAGGAAGTTGCGGAAGTGGCGAAGTGGACGAAGTGGAGGAAGCGGAGGAAGCAGAGGAAGTGGAGGAAGTGGACGAAGTGGACGAAATGGACAAAGTGAAGGAAGTAGAGGGAGTCGAGGAAGTGTAGGAAGTGGAGGATGTGGACGAAGTTGACGAAGTGGAGGAAGTGGAGGAAGTGGAGGAAGTGGGGGAAGTGGAGGAAGTGGACGAAGTTGACGAACTTGACCAAGTCGACCATGTTGTCGAAGTGGACGCAGTGGAAGAAGTTGACGAAGTGGATGAAGTGGATGAAGTTGACGACGTGGACGAAGTGGAGAAAGTAGAGGAAGTGGACGAAGTGGAGGAAGTGGAGGAAGAGGAGGAAGTGGCAGAAGAGGCAAAGTGGAGGAAACGGAGGAAGTGGAGGAAGCGAAGAAAGTTGACGAAGTGGACGAAGTGGAGGAAGTAGAGGAAGTGGACAAAATTGACGAAGTTGACGAAGCGAACGAAGTGGAGGAAGTGGAGGAAGTGGAGGAAGTGGACGAAGTGGATGAAGTGGAGGAAGTGGACGAAGTGGAGCAACTGGAGGAAGTGGAGGAAGTTGACGAAGTGGATGAAGTGGACGAAGTCGACAAAGTGGACGAAGAGGACGAAGTCGACAAAGTGGACGAAGTCGACAAAGTGGACGAAGTGGAGGAAGTGGATGAAGTGGAGGAAGTTGACGAAGTTGATGAAGTTGACGAAGTTGACGACGTGGACGAAGTTTACAAATTGACGAAGTGGACGAAGGGGACGAAGTTGACTTAGTTGACGAAGTGGACTTAGATGACGAAGTGGAGGAAGTGGACGAAGGGGGCGAAGGGGACAAAGGGGACGAAGGGGACGAAGTGGACGAATTGGACGAACTGGAGGAAGTTAAGGAAGTGGACGAAGTGCATGAAGGTGACGAAGTGGACGAAGTGAGCGAAGTGGAGGAAGTAGAGGAAGGGGAAGAAGTGGAGGAAGTGGAGGATGTGGAGGATGTGGACGAAGTGGAGGAAGTGGAGGAAGTGGAGGAAGCGGAGGAAGTGGAGGAAGTGGAAGAAGTGGAGGAAGTGGAGGAAGTGGAGGAAGTTGACGAAGTGGACGAAGTGGAGGTAGTGGAGGAAGTGGAGGAAGCGGAGGAAGTGGACGAAGTGGACGAAGTTGACGAAGTTGACTAAGTGAACGAAATTGACGAAGTGAACAAAGTTCACGATGTGGCCGAAGTTGACGAAGTGGAAGAAGTCGAGGAAGTAGAGGACGTGGATGAAGGGGACGAAGTTGACAAAGTGGACGAAGTGGAGGAAGTGGACGAAAAAGTGGAGGAAGTGGAAGAAGTGGAGCAAGTACAGGAAGTGGAGCAAGTGGAGGAAGTGGAGGAAGTGGAGGAGGTGGAGGAGGTGGAGGAAGGGGAGGAAGTGGTGAAGTGGACGTAGCGGAGGAAGCGGAGGAATTTGACGAAATTGACGAAGTGGACGAAGAAGTTGACGAAGTGGAGGAAGTGGAGGAAGTGGACGAATTTGACGAAGTGGAGGAAGTGGAGGAAGTGGAGAAAGTGGACGAACTCGACGAAGTGGATGAAGTGGAGGAAGTGGAGGAAGTGGAAAAAGTGGACGAAGTCGACAAAGTGGACAAAGTCGACAAAGTGGACGAAGTGGAGGAAGTGGCAAAAATGGCAAAGTGGAGGAAGGGGAGGAGGGGGAGGAAGTGGAGGAATTGGAGGAGGGGGAGGAAGTGGACGAAGTGGACGAAGTTGACGAAGTGGACGAAATGGAGGAAGTGCAGGAAGTGGACGAAGGGGACGAAGGGGAGGAAATTGACGAAGTTGACGAAGTGGAGGAAGTGGAGGAAGTGGACGAAGGGGACGAAATTGACGAAGTTGGCGAAGTGGACGAAGTGGAGGAAGTGGAGGAAGTTGACGAAGTGGACGAAGTTGATAAAGTGGACGAAGTGGACGAAGGGAAGTTGACCAAGGGGACGAAGTGGACGAAGTTGACGAAGTGGCCGTAGCGGAGGAAGCGGAGGAAGTGGAGGAAGTATTGGAAATGGAGGAAGTGGATGAAGTTGGCGAAGTTGACAAAGTGGAGAAAGTGGACAAAGTGGAGGAAGTTGATGAAGTTGACGAAGTTGACGAAATGGACGAAGTTGACGAAATGGACGAAGTTGACGAAGTGGAGGATGTGGAGGAAGTGGAGGAAGTGGAGGATGTGGAGGATGTGGAGGAAGTGGAGGAAGTTGTTGGTGAATTTGATGAAGTGGACGAAGTTGAGGAAGTGGAGGAAGTGGAGGAAGTTGAGGAAGTGGAGGAAGTGGAGGAAGTTGAGGAAGTGGCGAAGTGAACGAGGTGGACGAAGCGGAGGAAGCGAAGGAAGTGGACGAAGTGGACGAAGTTGACAAAGTTGACGAATTGGATGAAGTTGACGAAGGGGAAGAAGTTGAGGAAGTGGACGAAGTGGAGGTAGTGGACGAAGTGTAGGAAACCCAGGAAGTGGAGGAAGTTGACGAAGTTGACAAAGTTCACGAAGTTGAGGAAGTTGACGAAGTGGAGGAAGTTGACGAATTGGACGAAGTTTACAAAGTGGACGAAGTGGACGAAGTGGACGAAGTAGACGAAGTGGACGAAGTTAATGAAGTAGAGGAAGTGGAGGAAGTGGACGATGTCGAGATAGTGGGGGAAGTCGACAAAGTGGAGGTAGCGGAGGAAGTGTAGGAAGTGGAGGAAGTGGAGGAAGTGGACGAAGTGGACGAAGTGGAGGAAGTTGATGAAGTTGACGAAGTAGACAAAGTTGACGAATTGGAGGAAGTTTACAAAGTGGACGAAGTTGACGAAGTGGAGGAAGTGGTGCGGATGGACAAAGTTGACGAAGTGAACGAAGTGGAGGAAGTGGAGGATGTGGACGAAGTGGACGAAGGTGACGAAGTGAACGAAGTTGACGAAGTTGACTTAGATGACGAAGTGGAGGAAGTGGACGAAGGGGGCGAAGGGGACAAAGGGGACGAAGGGGACGAAGGGGACGAAGTGGACGAATTGGACGAACTGGAGGAAGTTAAGGAAGAGGACGAAGTGGACGAAGTGGAGGTAGTGGAGGAAGTGGAGGAAGCGGAGGAAGTGGACGAAGTGGACGAAGTTGACTAAGTGAACGAAATTGACGAAGTGAACAAAGTTGACGATGTGGCCGAAGTTGACGAAGTGGAAGAAGTCGAGGAAGTGGAGGAAGTGGACGAAGGGGACGAAGTTGACAAAGTGGACGAAGTGGAGGAAGTGGGCGAAAAAGTGGAGGAAGTGGAAGAAGTGGAGCAAGTACAGGAAGTTGAGCAAGTGGAGGAAGTGGAGGAAGTGGAGGAGGTGGAGGAGGTGGAGGAAGTGGAGGAAGTGGCGAAGTGGACGTAGCGGAGGAAGCGGAGGAATTGGACGAAGTTGACGAAGTGGACGAAGAAGTTGACGAAGTGGAGGAAGTGGAGGAAGTGGAGGAAGTGGACGAATTTGACGAAGTGGAGGAAGTGGAAGAAGTGGAGAAAGTGGACGATTTCGACGAAGTGGATGAAGTGGAGGAAGTTGACAAAGTGGACGAAGTGGACAAAGTGGACGAAGTCGATAAAGTGGAGGAAGTGGAGGAAGTGGAGAAAGTGGACGAAGTGGAGGAAGTGGAGGAAGAGGAGGAAGTGGCAGAAATGGCAAAGTGGAGGAAGGGGAGGAAGTGGAGGAAGTGGAGGAAGTTGACGAAGTGGACGAATTGGAGGAAGTTAAGGAAGTGGACGAAGTGAGCGAAGTGGAGGAAGTAGAGGAAGGGGACGAAGTGGAGGAAGTGGAGGAAGTGAAGGATGTGGACGAAGTGGAGAAAGTGGAGGAAGTGGAGGAAGTTGACAAAGTTGACGAAGTGGAGGAAGTGGAGGAAGTGGAGGATGTGGACGAAGTGGAGGAAGTGGAGGAAGTTGACGAAGTTGACAAAGTTGACGAAGTAGACGAAGTGGAGGTAGTGGAGGAATTAGAGGAAGCGGAGTAAGTGGACGAAGTTGACTAAATGAACGAAATTGACGAAGTGAACGAAGTTGACGATGTGGCCGAAGTTGACGAAGTGGAAGAAGTCGAGGAAGTAGATGAAGTGGAGGAAGGGGACTAAGTTGACGAAGTGGACGAAGTGGACGAAGAAGTGGAGGAAGTGGAAGAAGTGGAGCAAGTAGAGGAAGTGGAGGAAGTGGAGGAAGTGGAGGAGGTGGAGGAGGTGGAGGAAGTGGAGGAAGTGACGAAGTGGACGTAGCGGAGGAAGCGGAGGAAGTGGACGAAGTTGACAAAGTTGACGAAGTGGAGAAAGTTGACGAAGTTGGCGAAGTGGACGAAGTTGACGAAGTGGACGAACTGGACGAAGTGGACGAAGTTGACGAAGTGGAGGGGGTGGAGGAAGTGGACGAATTCGACGAAGTGGATGAACTGGAGGAAGTGGAGCAACTGGAGGAAATGGAGGAAGTTGACGAAGTGGACGAAGTGGACGAAGTCGACAAAGTGGACGAAGTGGACGAAGTCGACAAAGTGGAGGAAGTGGAGGAAGTGGACAAAGTGGAGGAAGTGGAGGAAGAGGAGGAAGTGGCAGAAATGGCAAAGTGGAGGAAGGGGAGGAGGGGGAGGAAGTGGAGGAAGTGGAGGAAGTTGACGAAGTGGACGAAGTGGAGGAAGTGGAGGAAGTGGACGAAGGGGATGAAGGGGACGAAATTGACGAAGTTGACGAAGTGGAGGAAGTGGAGGAAGTGGACGAAGGGGACGAAATTGACGAAGTTGACGAAGTGGAGGAAGTTGAGGAAGTGGAGGAAGTTGACGAAGTGGACGAAGTTGAATAAGTGGACGAAGTGGACGTAGGGAAGTGGACGAAGGCGACGAAGTGGACGAAGTTGACGAAGTGGCCGTAGCGGAGGAAGCGGAGCAAGTGGAGGAAGTATTGGAAATCGAGGAAGTGGATGAAGTTGACAAAGTGGACAAAGTGGAGGAAGTTGATGAAGTTGACGAAGTTGACGAAATGGACGAAGTTGACGAAGTGGAGGATGTGGAGGAAGTGGAGGAAGTGGAGGATGTGGAGGAAGTGGAGGACGTGGAGGAAGTGGAGGAAGTTGATGAATTTGATGAAGTGGACGAAGTTGAGGAAGTGGAGGAAGTGGACGAAGTCGACGAAGCGGAGGAAGCGAAGGAAGTGGACGAAGTGGACGAAGTTGAAAAAGTTGACGAATTGGATGAAGTTGACGAAGGGGACGAAGTTGAGGAAGTGGAGGAAGTGGAGGAAGTGGACGAAGCGTAGGAAACCCAGGAAGTGGAGGAAGTTGACGAAGTTGAGGAAGTTGACGAAGTGGAGGAAGTTGAAAAATTGGACGAAGTTGACAAAGTGGACGAAATGGACGAAGTTGACGAAGTTAATGAAGTGGAAGAAGTGGAGGAAGTGGACGAAGTCGACAAAGTGGACGAAGTGGACGAAGTCGAATAAGTGGACGAAGTGGACGAAGTTGAGGAAGTGGAGGAGGTGGAGGAGGTGGAGGAGGTTGAGGAAGTGGAGGAAGTGGCGAAGTGCCGAGGTGGAGGAAGCGGAGGAAGTCGTGGAAGTGGAGGAAGTGGAGGAAGTTGACCAAGTGGACGAATTGGACGATGTGGACGAAGCGGAGGAAGCCGAGGAAGTGGAGCAAGTAGAGGAAGTTTACGAAATTGATAAAGTTGACAAAGTGGACGAAGTAGACGAAATGGAAAGAGTGAAGGTAGTAGAGGAAGTCGAGGAAGTGTAGGAAGTGGAGGATGTGGACGAAGTGGACGAAGTTGACGAAGTGGAGGAAGTGGAGGAAGTGGAGGAAGTGGAGGAAGTGGGGGAAGTGGACGAAGTTGACGAACTTGACCAAGTCGACCATGTTGTCGAAGTGGACGCAGTGGAAGATGTGGACGAAGTAGACGAAGTGGATGAAGTTGACGACGTGGATGAAGTGGAGAAAGTGGAAGAAGTGGAGGAAGAGGAGGAAGTGGCAGAAGAGGCAAAGTGGAGGAAGCGGAGGAAGTGGAGGAAGCGGAGGAAGTTGACTAAGTGGACAAAGTGGAGGAAGTAGAGGAAGTGGACGAAATTGACGAAGTTGACGAAGCGGACGAAGTGGACGAAGTGGACGAAGTAGAGGAAGTGGAGGAAGTGGACGACGTGGACGAAGTGAATGAAGTGGAGGAAGTGGAGGAAGTGGAGCAACTGGAGGAAGTGGAGGAAGTGGAGCAACTGGAGGAAGTGGAGGAAGTTGAAGAAATGAACGAAGTCGACAAAGTGGCAAAGTGGAGGAAGTCGACAAAGGGGACGAATTTGACGAAGTTGACAAAGTTGACGAAGTGGAGAAAGTTGACGAAGTTGGCGAAGTAGACGTAGTTGACGAAGTGGACGAAGTGGACGAAGAAGCTGACGAAGTGGAGGAATTGGAGGAAGTGGACGAATTTGACGAAGTTGAGGAAGTGGAGGAAGTGGAGGAAGTGGACAAATTTGACAAAGTGGATGAATTGGAGGAAGTGGAGGAAGTGGAGCAACTAGAGGAAGTGGAGGAAGTTGACGAAGTGGACGAAGTGGACGAAGTCGACAAAGTGGACAAAGTCGACAAAGTGGACAAAGTGGACGAAGTCGATAAAGTGGAGGAAGTGGAGGAAGAGGAGGAAATGGCAGAAATGGCAAAGTGGAGGAAGGGGAGGAAATGGAGGAAGTGGAGGAAGTGGAGGAAGTTGACGAAGTGGAGGAAGTGGAGGAAGTGGAGGATGTGGACGAAGTGGAAGAAGTGGAGGAAGTGGAGGAAGTTCACGAAGTGGACGAAGTGGAGGTAGTGGACGAAGTGGAGGAAGCGGAGGAAGTGGACGAAGTTGACTAAGTGAACGAAATTGACGAAGTGAACGAAGTTGACGATGTGGCCGAAGTTGACGAAGTGGAAGAAGTCAGGGAAGTAGAGGAAGTGGACGAAAGGGACGAAGTTGACAAAGTGGAGGAAGTGGACGAAGTGGACGAAGAAGTGGAGTAAGTGGAAGAAGTGGAGCAAGTATAGGAAGTGAAGGAAGTGGAGGACCTGGAGGAAGTGGAGGAAGTGGCGAAGTGGACGTAGCGGAGGAAGTGGACGAAGTGGACGAAGTTGACAAAGTTGCGAAGTGGAGAAAGTTGACGAAGTTGGCGAAGTGGACGAAGTTGACGAAGTGGACGAAGTGGACGAAGAAGCTAACAAAGTGGAGGAAGTGGACGAATTTGACGAAGTTGAGGAAGTAGAGGAAGTAGAGGAAGTGGAGGAAGTGGAGCAACTGGAGGAAGTGGAGGAAGTTGACGAAGTGGACGAAGTCGACAAAGTGAACCAAGCGGACGAAGTCGACAAAGTGGACGAAGTTAACGAAGTGGATGAAGTGGAGGAAGTGGAGGAAGTGGAGCAACTGGAGGAAGTGGAGGATGTTGACGAAGTGGACGAAGTCGACAAAGTGAACGAAGCGGACGAAGTCGACAAAGTTGACGAAGTTGACGAAGTCGATAAAGTGGAGGAAGTGGAGGAAGTGGAGAAAGTGGAGGAAGTGGAGGAAGAGGAGGAAGAGGAGGAAGTGGCAGAAATGTCAAAGTGGAGGAAGGGGAGGAAGTGGAGGAAGTTGACGAAGCGGACGAATTGGGGGAAGTTAAGGAAGTGGACGAAGTGGATGAAGGTGACGAAGTGGATGAAGTGAGCGAAGTGGAAGAAGTAGAGGAAGTGGAGGAAGTGGAGGAAGTGGAGGAAGTGGAGGAAGTGGAGGAAGTTGACAAAGTTCACGAAGTGGAGGAAGTGGAGGAAGTGGAGGATGTGGACGAAGTTGGAGAAGTGGAGGAAGTGGAGGAAGTTGACGAAGTGGACGAAGTGGAGGTAGTGGAGGAAGTGGACGAAGTGGACGAAGTGGACGAAGTGGAAGAAGTGGAGGAAGTGGACGAAGTGAAGGATGTGGAGAAGTGGACGAGGTGGACTAAGTGGAGGAAGTGGACGAAGTTGACTAAGTGAACGAAGTTGACGAAGTGAACGAAGTTAACGATGTGGCCGAAGTTGACGAAGTGGAAGAAGTCGAGGAAGTAGAGGAAGTGGAGGAAGGGGACGAAGTTGACGAAGTGGACGAAGAAGTGGAGGAAGTGGAAGAAGTGGAAGTGGAGGAAGTGGAGTTAATGGAGGGGGTGGAGGAGGTGGAGGAAGTGGAGGAAGTGGCAAAGTGGACGTAGCGGAGGAAGCGGAAGAAGTGGACGAAGTTGACGAAGTTGACAAAGTTGACGAAGTAGAAAAAGTTGACGAAGTTTGCGAAGCGGACGAAGGGGACGAAGTGGACGAAGTGGACGAAGTTGCCGAAGTGGAGGAAGTGGAGGAAGTGGACGAATTCGACGAAGTGGACGAAGTGGAGGAAGTGTACGAATTCGACGAAGTGGATGAAGTGGAGGAAGTGGGGCAACTAGAGGAAGTGGAGGAAGTTGACGAAGTGGACGAAGTGGACGAAGTCGACAAAATGGACGAAGTCGAAAAAGTGGACGAAGTGGAGAAAGTGGCAGAAATGGCAAAGTGGAGGAAGGGGAGGAGGGGGAGGAAGTGGAGGAAGTGGAGGAGGTTGACGAAGTGGACGAAGTGGATGAAGTGGACGAAGTGGACGAAGTGGACGAAATGGAGGAAGTGCAGGAAGTGGACGAAGGGGACGAAGGGGAGGAAATTGACGAAGTTTACGAAGTGGAGGAAGTGGAGGAAGTGGACGAAGGGGACGAAGGGGACGAAATTGACGAAGTTGGCGGAGTGGACGAAGTGGAGGAAGTGGAAGAAGTAGACGAATTCGGCGAAGTGGATGAAGTGGAGGAAGTGGAGGAAGTGGAGCAACTGGAGGAAATGGAGGAAGTTGACGAAGTGGACGAAGTGGACGAAGTCGACAAAGTGGACGAAGTCGACAAAGTGGAGGAAGTGGAGGAAGTGGAGAAAGTGGAGGAAGTGGAGGAAGTGGAGGAAGAGGAGGAAGTGGCAGAAATGGCAAAGTGGAGGAAGGGGAGGAGGGGGAGGAAGTGGAGGAAGTTGACGAAGTGGACGAAGTTGACGAAGTGGAGGAAGTGGAGGAAGTGGACGAAGGGGATGAAGGGGACGAAATTGACGAAGTGGAGGAAGTGGACGAAGGGGACGAAGGGGACGAAATTGACGAAGTTGAGGAAGTGGAGGAAGTTGACGAAGTGGACGAAGTTGAAAAAGTGGACGAAGTGGACGTAGGGAAGTGGACGAAGGCGACGAAGTGGACGAAGTTGACGAAGTGGCCGTAGCGGAGGAAGCGGAGCAAGTGGAGGAGGTATTGGAAATGGAGGAAGTGGATGATGAAGTTGACAAAGTGGACAAAGTGGAGGAAGTTGATGAAGTTGACGAAGTTGACGAAATGGACGAAGTTGAGGAAGTGGAGGATGTGGAGGAAGTGGAGGAAGTGGAGGATGTGGAGGAAGTGGAGGAAGTGGAGGAAGTGGACGAAGTTGATGAATTTGATGAAGTGGACCAAGTTGAGGAAGTGGAAGAAGTGGAGGAAGTGGACGAAGTCGACGAAGCGGAGGAAGCGAAGGAAGTGGACGAAGTTGAAAAAGTTGACGAATTGGATGAAGTTGACGAAGGGGATGAAGTTGAGGAAGTGGACGAAGTGGAGGAAGTGGACGAAGCGTAGGAAACCCAGGAAGTGGAGGAAGTTGACGAAGTTGAGGAAGTTGACGAAGTGGAGGAAGTTGAAAAATTGGACGAAGTTGACAAAGTGGACGAAATGGACGAAGTTGACGAAGTTAATGAAGTGGAAGAAGTGGAGGAAGTGGACGAAGTCGACAAAGTGCACGAAGTGGACGAAGTCGAATAAGTGGACGAAGTGGACGAAGTTGAGGAAGTGGAGGAGGTGGAGGAGGTGGAGGAGGTTGAGGAAGTGGCGAAGTGCCGAGGTGGACGAAGCGGAGGAAGTCGTGGAGGTGGAGGAAGTCGAGGAAGTTGACGAAGTGGACGAATTGGACGATGTGGACGAAGCGGAGGAAGCCGAGGAAGTGGAGGAAGTAGAGGAAGTTTACGAAATTGATAAAGTTGACAAAGTGGACGAAGTGGACGAAATGGACAGAGTGAAGGTAGTAGAGGAAGTCGAGGAAGTGTAGGAAGTGGAGGATGTGGACGAAGTGGACGATGTTGACGAAGTGGAGGAAGTGGAGGAAGTGGAGGAAGTGGGGGAAGTGGACGAAGTTGACGAACTTGACCAAGTCGACCATGTTGTCGAAGTGGACGCAGTGGAAGTAGTGGACGAAGTGGATGAAGTTGACGACGTGGACGAAGTGGAGAGAGTGGAGGAAGTGGAGGAAGAGGACGAAGTGGCAGAAGAGGCAAAGTGGAGGAAGCGGAGGAAGTGGAGGAAGCGGAGGAAGTTGACGAAGTGGTCAAAGTGGAGGAAGTAGAGGAAGTGGATGAAATTGACGAAGTTGACGAAGCGGACGAAGTGGATGAAGTGGACGAAGTAGAGGAAGTGGACGAAGTGGACGAAGTGGATGAAGTGGAGGAAGTGGAGGAAGTGGAGCAACTAGAGGAAGTGGAGGAAGTTGAAGAAGTGGACGAAGTCGACAAAGGGGACGAATTTGACGAAGTTGACAAAGTTGACGAAGTAGAGAAAGTTGACGAAGTTGGCGAAGTAGACGTAGTTGACGAAGTGGACGAAGTGGACGAAGAAGCTGACGAAGTGGAGGAATTGGAGGAAGTGGACGAATTTCAAGAACTTGAGGAAGTGGAGGAAGTGGAGGAAGTGGACAAATTTGACGAAGTGGATGAATTGGAGGAAGTGGAGGAAGTGGAGCAACTAGAGGAAGTGGAGGAAGTTGGCGAAGTGGACGAAGTCGACAAAGTGGACGAAGTGGACGAAGTCGACAAAGTGGACGAAGTGGACGAAGTCGATAAAGTGGAGGAAGTGGAGGAAGTTGACAAAGTGGAGGAAGTGGAGGATGTGGACGAAGTGGAAGAAGTGGAGGAAGTGGAGGAAGTTGACGAAGTGGACGAAGGGGAGGTAGTGGAGGAAGTGGAGGAAGCGGAGGAAGTGGACGAAGTGGACGAAGTTGACTAAGTGAACGAAATTGACGAAGTGAACGAAGTTGACGATGTGGCCGAAGTTGACGAAGTGGAAGAAGTCAGGGAAGTAGAGGAAGTGGACGAAAGGGACGAAGTTGACAAAGTGGACGAAGTGGAGGAAGTGGACGAAGTGGACGAAGAAGTGGAGGAAATGGAAGAAGTGGAGCAAGTACACGAAGTGAAGGAAGTGGAGGACGTGGAGGAAGTGGAGGAGGTGGAGGAGGTGGAGGAAGTGGAGGAAGTGACGAAGTGGACGTAGCGGAGGAAGCGGAGGAAGTGGACGAAGTTGACAAAGTTGCAAAGTGGAGAAAGTTGACGAAGTTGGCGAAGTAGACGAAGTTGACGAAGTGGACGAAGTGGACGAAGAAGCTGACAAAGCGGAGGAAGTTGACAAAGTTCACGAAGTGGAGGAAGTGGAGGAAGTGGAGGATGTGGACGAAGTTGAAGAAGTGGAGGAAGTGGAGGAAGTTGACGAAGTGGACGAAGTGGAGGTAGTGGAGGAAGTGGAGGAAGTGGACGAAGTGGAAGAAGTGGAGGAAGTGGAGGAAGTGGAGGATGTGGAGAAGTGGTGAAGTGGACGAGGTGGACAAAGTGGAGGAAGTGGAGGAAGTGGACGAAGTTGACTAAGTGAACGAATTTGACGAAGTGAACGAAGTTAACGATGTGGCCGAAGTTTACGAAGTGGAAGAAGTCGAGGATGTAGAGGAAGTGGAGGAAGGGGACGAAGTTGACGAAGTGGACGAAGAAGTGGAGGAAGTGGAAGAAGTGGAGCAAGTAGAGGAAGTGGAGGAAGTGGAGGAAGTGGAGGGGGTGGAGGAGGTGGAGGAAGTGGAGGAAGTGGCGAAGTGGACGTGGCGGAGGAAGCGGAAGAAGTGGACGAAGTTGACGAAGTTGACAAAGTTGACGAAGTAGAGAAAGTTCACGAAGTTTGCGAAGTGGACGAAGTTGCCGAAGTGGAGGAAGTGGAGGAAGTCGACGAATTCGACGAAGTGGATGAAGTGGAGGAATTGGAGCAACTAAAGGAAGTGGAGGAAGTTGACGAAGTGCACGAAGTGGACGAAGTCGACAAAGTGGACGAAGTGGAGGAAGTGGCAGAAATGGCAAAGTGGAGGAAGTGGAGGAAGTGGAGGAAGTGGAGGAAGTTGACGAAGTGGAGGAAGTGGAGGAAGTGGAGGATGTGGACGAGTGGAAGAAGTGGAGGAAGTGGAGGAAGCGGAGGAAGTGGACGAAGTGGACGAAGTTGACTAAGTGAATGAAATTGACGAAGTGAACGAAGTTGACGCTGTGGCCGAAGTTGACGAAGTGGAAGAAGTTAGGGAAGTAGAGGAACTGGACGAAGGGCACGAAGTTGACAAAGTGGACGAAGTGGAGGAAGTGGACGAAAAAGTGGAGGAAGAAGTGGAGGAAGTGGAAGAAGTGGAGCAAGTACATGAAGTGAAGGAAGTGGAGGAGGTGGAGGAAGTGGAGGAGGTGGAAGAGGTGGAGGAAGTGGAGGAAGTGGCGAAGTGGACGTAGCGGAGGAAGCGGAGGAAGTGGACGAAGTTGGCAAAGTTGACGTAGTGGAGAAAGTTGACGAAGTTGGCGAAGTGGACGAAGTTGACGAAGTGGACGAAGTGGACAAAGAAGCTGACAAAGCGGAGGAAGTGGACGAATTTGACGAAGTTGAGGAAGTAGAGGAAGTAGAGGAAGTGGAGGAAGTGGAGCAACTGGAGGAAGTGGAGGAAGTTGACGAAGTGGACGAAGTCGACAAAGTGAACGAAGCGGACGAAGTCGACAAAGTGGACGAAGTTGACGAAGTGGATGAAGTGGAGGAAGTGGAGCAACTGGAGGAAGTGGAGGAAGTTGACGAAGTGGACGGAGTCGACAAAGTGAACGAAGCGGACGAAGTCGACAAAGTGGACGAAGTCGATAAAGTGGAGGAAGTGGTGGAAGTGGAGAAAGTGGAGGAAGTGGAGGAAGAGGAGGAAGAGGAGGAAGTGGCAGAAATGACAAAGTGGAGGAAGGGGAGGAAGTGGAGGAAGTGGAAGAAGTTGACGAAGCGGACGAATCGGAGGAAGTTAAGGAAGTGGACAAAGTGGATGAAGGTGACGAAGTGGACGAAGTGAGAGAAGTGGAGGAAGTAGAGGAAGGGGACGAAGTGGAGGAAGTGGAGGAAGTTGACAAAGTTCACGAAGTGGAGGAAGTGGAGGAAGTGGAGGATGTGGACGAAGTGGAAGAAGTGGAGGAAGTGGAGGAAGTTGACGAAGTGGACGAAGTGGAGGTAGTGGAGGAAGTGGAGGAAGTGGAGGATGTGGACGAAGTGGACGAAGTGGAGGATGTGGAGAAGTGGAGAAGTGGACAAGGTGGACAAAGTGGAGGAAGTGGACGAAGTTGACTAAGTGAACGAAGTTGACGAAGTGAAAGAAGTTGACGATGTGGCCGAAGTTGACGATGTGGAAGAAGTCGAGGAAGTAGAGGAAGTGGAGGAAGGGGACGAAGTTGACGAAGTGGACGAAGAAGTGGAGGAAGTGGAAGAAGTGGAGCAAGTAGAGGAAGTGGAGGAAGTGGAGGAAGTGGAGGGGGTGGAGGAAGGTGGAGGAAGTGGAGGAAGTGGCGAAGTGGACGTAGTGGAGGAAGCGGAGGAAGTGGACGAAGTTGACGAAGTTGACAAAGTTGACGAAGTAGAGAAAGTTGACGAAGTTTGCGAAGTGGACGAAGTTGCCGAAGTGGAGGAAGTGGAGGAAGTGGACGAATTCGACGAAGTGGAGGAAGTGGAGGAAGTGGACGAATTCGGCGAAGTGGATGAAGTGGAGCAAGTGCAGGAAGTGGAGCAACTGGAGGAAGTGGATGAAGTTGACGAAGTGGACGAAGTGGAAGAAGTCGACAAAGTGGACGAAGTGGACGAAGTCGACAAAGTGGACGAAGTGGAGGAAGTGGCAGAAATGACAAAGTGGAGGAAGGGGAGGAGGGGGAGGAAGTGGAGGAAGTGGAGGAGGTTGACGAAGTGGACGAAATTGACGAAGTGGACGAAATGGAGGAAGTGCAGGAAGTGGACGAAGGGGACGAAGGGGAGGAAATTGACGAAATTGACGAAGTCGAGGAAGTGCAGGAAGTGGACGAAGGGGACGAAGGGGACGAAATTGACGAAGGGAAGTGGACGAAGGGGACGAAGTGGACGAAGTTGACGAAGTGGCCGTAGCGGAGGTAGCGGAGGAAGTGGAGGAAGTATTGGAAATGGAGGAAGTGGATGAAGTTGACGAAGTTGACAAAGTGGAGAAAGTGGACAAAGTGGAGGAAGTTGATGAAGTTGACGAAGTTGACGAAATGGACGAAGTTGACGAAGTGGAGGATGTGGAGGAAGTGGAGGAAGTGGAGGAAGTGGAGGATGTGGACGAAGTGGAGGAAGTGGAGGAAGTTGATGAATTTGATGAAGTGGACGAAGTTGAGGAAGTGGAGGAAGTGGAGGAAGTGGAGGATGTGGAGGAAGTTGAGGAAGTGGCGAAGTGGACGAGGTGGACGAAGCGGAGGAAGCGAAGGAAGTGGACGAAGTGGACGGAGTTGACAAAGTTGACGAATTGGATGAAGTTGACGAAGGGGACGAAGTTGAGGAAGTGGACGAAGTGGACGAAGTGTAGCAAACCCAGGAAGTGGAGGAAGTTGACGAAGTTGACAAAGTTGACGAAGTTGAGGAAGTTGACGAAGTGGAGGAAGTTGACAAATTGGACGAAGTTGACAAAGTGGACGAAGTGGACGAAGTTAATGAAGTGGAGGAAGTGGAGGAAGTGGACGATGTCGACATAGTGGGCGAAGTCGACAAAGTGGACGAAGTGGACGAAGTCGAGGAAGTGGAGGAGGTGGAGGAGGTTGAGGAAGGGGAGGAAGTGGCGAAGTGCCTTGGTGGACGAAGCGGAGGAAGTGATAACAGTTGAAAAACTGTTATTTTCATGCTTAAAAGTGATACTAAAAGCAACCTTTAGACTTAGAAACTAGCTTGAAATCATGCATTTTGTTTATATTTTCAGAAATAAGAGAGCTGGACAGGTTTATGCTTGATTTGAGTGTTTTTGTGCAGGTTTTGAGGTGAATTTGGTGAAAGAAGTGAAGAATGAGAGAGAGGACATTAGAAAAGACAAGAAAGAGTGCAAAAAGAGAAGTCGAAGGCACCGCTCAGCGGCAAACTACCGCTGAGCGGCACTCAAGAGGTGGCGTTGGAACCGCTGAGGGGCAAATGGCCGCTGAGGGGAAGAAAGAAGACGCGTAATCACCGCTGAGCGGTAAATGGCGCTGAGCGGCACTTTTTGGGCTTGGGCTTTTGTAATCTTTTGTAACTCTAGATTAGTATATAAGGGCTTGCACGTCCTTTAGTTAGACATCTTTGGCAGAAACGAGGCAAACACTCTCTCTTTCACCCCTTTGAAGGAGGATCTTGGATGCTCAGGCTACCTCTTCCACTTTATTGGGTTTATTCTTTCATACTTTCATTGTAATTCATCTAGGTTCACCATGAATATGGTGAACTAAACCTTGTATGTTTGTTGGGGAATCAAAGTAATCTCTTGAAGCTCTCATATATGGATTTGTTGAGTACATCTTTGAATTAAGACATATGCTTTCTTTCATCATTAGTTAGGGTTTTTCCTCTTTGCTCAATGCTTGCATTGTTTAACTCATTCTAATGCATGATTATTGGTTTTGTTGATACGGACACGTACGGGGAAATCTAGATCCGGGGAATTTCTCCCAATATTTTACTGACAATATTATATTGGTTGCCTTAAGCTCCTGCGGTAATGAACTAATCATTAGGAATGCTAGGAATTGTATGAACTATTTGATTAGGGAGAAGCCATCTAGAATGGTACATTAGTGAGTGGCATTAACAATGATGATTTGAAAGAGGAATTCCTAAAATATATGAGAGTGGATGAGATGAAATTGACCCCCAACAACATATTCATTCATTTAATCCATTGAAAGTGTTTATCTTATGTCTTTGCCATTGATCAATTCATGCATACATGTTTATTTTCGTCTTGCATATTAAAATTTCAATCATTGTTTTCTTAAGTCTTAGCTAATCAAGAAATCACATAACTAAACTAGGCCGTGAGTCCTTTGGGAAGAACGATACTTGGTCTTACCAAGTTTTATTACTTGAACGATTCGGTCATACTTGCCGATTGTGAAACAAGTTTGTGACATCATATTTTGGTGCTTACAAATTTGTCCATCAAGTTTTTGGCGCCGTTGCCGGGGACTCGTGGTTTAACTGGTTAATTTGTGTGATTATTGATTACCTTTGACTTTAATTTTGAATTTCTGTTTGTATTTTTTTCTGTTTTTATTTCTTATCTTTTTAGATTTGATTTTTATCTTTTAGGTTAGATTTTATTTTTATCTTTTTAGATTAGATTTTATTTTATTTTCGAATTTTTATTTTATTTTTCTGTTTTCTGTTTTTCTGTTTTCTGTTTTTTATTTTTAGGTTAGATTTTATTAGATTTTATTTTTATCTTTTAGGTTAGGTTAGATTTTATTTTATTAGATTTTATTCTATCTTGTAGGTTAGGTTAGATTTTATTATATTTTATCTTTTAGATTAGATTTTATTTTTTTTAGATTAGGTTTTATTCTATTTTATTTGATTCTATCTTCTAAATCTTTTATCTTCTTTTATCTTTTGAATCTCTATCTTCTCCTATATCTTTTTGCGCTAACAAATCTTTTCTAGGGTTTTGTTTTCTTGTGTATGCAGGAAGGTCAAACCAGCACTAGTTCAATAGCACAAGGAGTATGGAGAACAATAATGCTAGAAGAACTCTTGCAGATTATACTAATCTTGCTGGACCTCAACACTTTAACAGCATAGCTCGACCTAGAGTCAATGCAACCAACATGGAGGTCAAACCAGCATTAATTCAACTGGTGAAGAGTAATCAATTTAATGGGTTATCACATGAAAACCCATATGAGCACCTTACAACCTTTAATGAGATCTGCAATACGGTCAAGATTAATGGGGTGCCAGACGAAGCTATCAAACTTAGCTTGTTTCCTTTCTCATTGGGAGGCAATGCTAAGCTTTGGTTGAACTCTTTTCCAGCAGAAAGTTTCACAGAGTGGGAAGCAGTGGTTACAAAGTTTTTAAACAAATACTTCCCACAATCTAAGGTGACTAAGGGCAAGCAAGAGATATCTTCATTCAAGCAGGGCATGGAAGAATCACTTGGACATGCATGGGACAGATACAAAGGATTGTTACGTAAAACTCCTATGCATGGTTTCAGAGAAGAAGAAGTAGTCCTAACTTTCCTTGGAGGGCTTGGTTCACAAACCAAGATGATACTGAATGCTTCAGCTGGAGGCAATATCAAATGGAAGACTCCAGAGGAAGCAACTGAAATTATTGAAAATATGGCTACTAGTGACAACGAACTCAATATTGAAAAAGGAGACTTTCATCAGAGGGAGTTGTTACCATTACATGATGCTCTGCTAGAACAAAATAAAACTCTCTTTCAACAGCTTGAGGAAGTAACCATGAAACTTTCTCGAATACCACAGGGAATACAACAGGTCTCAATGGTTCAAGAACGACAAAAATGGCAGATGCAAGTTACTCCAGTTGAGAAAACAACAAAGCTTGAAGAGACTTTCCAGAGATTCTTGAAGACAAATGCGTCCTATTGTCATAATGTGGATGTTGCATTTAAAAAAATGGAGGTTCATGTTGAGAGAATAGTTGACGAAATTAAACAGGATAATCTTGGAAAGGAGTGCAAAACTGTTGTGACTAGAAGCGGTAGAGTGTTAGAGGAGAGACAAAAAGAGAGAGAGGAGAAAGAAAATGAGAGTGAGAGTGAAAAAGAAACATGTGAGAGAGAGAAAAAGAGAAAAGAAGAAGAGGAGAGGAGAGAAAAAAATGAGAGAGAAGAGAGACAGAAAGAAAAAGAGTATGAAAAGCCACTTCCTTATCCAAAGAGTTATTCAAGGAAGGAGAAAGAAAAGCAGTTGGAAAGATTCATGGAACTCTTTAAGAAGTTGGAGATCACTATACCATTCTCTGAAGCATTGCAACAGATGCCAGCATATGCAAAATTTTTGAAGGAACTTCTCACAAAGAAACACAAGTACATTGAGAAGGAAACTATCAATATACAGGGCAATTGCAGTGCAATCATACAGAAACTACCTCCTAAACTTAAAGACCCAGGAAGCTTCACCATTCCATGTACCATAGGAGATGTGAAAGTTGGAAGAGCATTGATTGATTTGGGAGCTAGCATTAATCTAATGCCGCTATCCATGTGCAGAACAATTCAGGGGTTGGAAATTAAACCAACCAGAATGGCTCTTCAATTGGCAGACAGGTCTCTTAAATATCCATATGGAGTGGTTGAAGATGTTCTAGTGAAGGTTGACAAATTTGTATTCCCAGTAGATTTCATTGTGATGGAGATGGAAGGAGCTAGTGATGTTCCTCTTATTCTGGGGAGACCTTTTATGAAGACTGCTAGAGTTTTGATTGATGTGGAGAATGGTAAGCTTAAACTGAGAGTTGATGATGAGGAAGTTACTTTTGATGTATCCAAGGCCATGACGTATCCAAATGATGACAAAGCATGCTTTCAATTTGATGAACTTGATGAAGTTTGTATGGTTCAAGAAAGAATGGTGCGTAATATTTCACCATTGGAAAAAACGCTCATTGATGCATGTGAAGATTTGGATGAAGAAGAAGAGAAATTGATCGATGAATGTCTGATGGACTTGGAAACATTGAAAAAGGGTCCAGAGGAAGATCCAATATTTGAAACAATTGATAAGGAAGAAACAATCAAAGCACAGTCGCCAGAATTGAAAAGATTGCCATCACATTTGAAATATGTGTTTCTAGAAGAGGGTGGAGCAAAGCCAGTCATCATCAACAACTCTTTATCTTTACAAGAAGAAGAGCAGTTGATAGAAATTCTGAAAGCCAACAAAGAAGCAATTGGGTGGTCAATATCAGATCTCAAAGGTATTAGCCCAACTTATTGTATGCACAGGATTTTTATGGAAGAGGACTATAAACCAAGTGCTCAACCGCAGAGAAGGTTAAATCCTGTCATGAAGGAGGTGGTCAGAAAAGAAGTGTTGAAACTGCTAGAAGCTGGTATCATCTATCCAATCTCTGACAGTGAATGGGTGAGTCCAGTACAGGTGGTTCCAAAGAAAGGAGGGATGACAGTAATTTATAATGATAAGAATGAACTTATTCCTACTCGGACAGTTACTGGCTGGCGCATGTGCATTGATTACAGGAAACTGAATAAAGCTACCAGGAAGGATCATTTTCCTCTTCCCTTCATGGATCAGATGCTAGAAAGGTTATCAGGGCAGGCTTTCTATTGTTTTCTGGATGGATATTCTGGATATAATCAAATTGTGGTAGATCCAAAAGACCAGGAGAAGACGGCTTTTACTTGTCCTTTTGGTATCTTTGCATATAGAAAGATGCCTTTTGGATTATGTAATGCTCCAGCTACGTTTCAGAGGTGTATGCAGGCAATCTTTTCTGATCTTTTAGAAAAATGCATTGAAGTATTCATGGATGACTTCTCAGTTTTTGGAAATTCTTTCCAAAGATGTTTAGCTAATTTGAACACTGTCCTCAAAAGATGTGTTCAGACAAATCTGGTTCTGAATTGGGAGAAATGTCATTTCATGGTAACTGAAGGGATTGTACTGGGGCATAAAATCTCTGCTAAAGGAATTGAGGTGGATAAAGCCAAAGTAGAAGTCATTGAGAAACTGCCTCCCCCAACAGATGTAAGGGGGATTAGGAGTTTTCTTGGTCATGCTGGGTTCTATAGAAGATTCATCAAAGATTTCTCAAAAATTGCTAAACCATTGAGTAATCTTTTGATGAAGGATGCGCCTTTTGTGATGAACGAAGATTGTCTGAAAGCTTTTGATATATTGAAGAAGAAGCTAGTGTCAGCTCCAGTAATTGTAGCACCAGATTGGAATCAAAATTTTGAATTAATGTGTGATGCAAGTGATTATGCATTGGGAGTTGTTCTCGGCCAAAGGAAGGAACAAAAGTTTCATCCAATCTATTATGCTAGCAAGGTGCTGAATGATGCTCAATTGAATTATGCTACTACAGAGAAAGAGTTTCTTGCCATTGTATACGCTCTAGAGAAATTTAGACCCTATCTTATTGGGTCTAAGGTGATTGTCTATACAGATCATGCAGCTATCAAATATTTGTTGACAAAACCAGATTCTAAGCCACGTCTGATTAGATGGGTACTACTATTACAAGAATTTGATGTAGAAATCCGTGATAAGAAAGGAAGTGAGAACTTAATTGCTGATCATTTGTCACGGTTAGTCAACAATGAGGTCACTAGCAAGGAGTCTGCAATCTGGGAATCTTTTTCAGATGAATCACTCATGTATATTCAGCAGAGGCCCTGGTTTGCTGATATGGCCAATTTCAAAGCTGCAAGAGTCATGCCAGAAGATTTAACTTGGCAACAGAGAAAGAAATTTCTACATGATGCCAAGCAGTTTGTATGGGATGATCCGTATTTGTTCAAAATTGGAGCGGATAATCTTCTAAGGAGATGTGTTACAAATGAAGAAGCAGAAGGAATTCTCTGGCATTGTCATGATTCACCTTATGGAGGACATTTTAATGGAGAAAGAACAGCAGCAAAAGTCCTTCAATCAGGATTCTATTGGCCAACTTTATTTAAGGATGCTCATAATCATGCTAGGAATTGTGACAAATGTCAAAGAGCAGGGACAATCACTAAACGTCATGAGATGCCTTTACAAGGTATTTTAGAGGTTGAGGTCTTTGATTGTTGGGGTATTGACTTTGTTGGACCCTTCCCTCCATCTTTCAACAATGAATATATTCTGGTAGCAGTGGATTATGTGAGTAAATGGGTGGAAGCATTGGCTTGTCCTAAAAATGATGCTAGCACGGTAATTAAATTCCTGAAGAGGCAGATATTCTCACGTTTTGGCACTCCAAGAGTGTTGATCAGTGATGGAGGATCTCATTTTTGCAATTATCAGCTAGAGAAAGTACTCAAACACTATGGAGTAAAGCATAAGGTAGCTGCACCTTATCATCCACAAACCAATGGCCAAGCTGAGGTGTCTAACAGGGAGATAAAAAGAATCCTGGAAAAGACTGTGACTTCATCCAGAAAGGATTGGTCTCTCAAATTGGATGATGCTCTTTGGGCTTATAGGACAGCAATGAAGACGTCTATGGGATTATCACCATTTCAACTAGTCTATGGGAAAGCATGCCATTTGCCAGTTGAACTGGAGCATAGAGCATTATGGGCTTTGAAATTCTTGAATTTTGATCCTTATGACACTCAATGCACCCGCAGACGGCAGATTTTGGAGCTTGAAGAAATGCGCTTACATGCATATGATTCATCCAAGGCTTACAAAGACAAAATGAAATTTTATCATGACAGGAAGTTGGTGAATAGAGTTTTCAATCCAGGACAACAGGTATTATTGTTCAATTCAAGATTGAAGATATTTCCTGGGAAGCTGAAGTCAAAATGGACAGGACCATTTGTGATAAAAGAAGTGCATCCGCATGGAGCAATTGAAATCTTTAATCCATCTGATGATCCGCAGAGAAGTTGGGTGGTAAATGGTCAACGTCTCAAGCCCTATCTAGGGGGAGAGGTGCAACAATTGTCCACCATGATGTTGTTGGTGGATCCTTGAAAGTTTGGGTCAGGCTCGGGACGTTAAACAAGCGCTTACTGGGAGGCAACCCAGTAGTTTGTAAGTTGTTTTTGTTTTTGTTTTTAGATTAGGGTTTGATGTACTCTAATGAACACCTGGTTTGCTTATGATGGTTTGCTATTAACTGTGATTGTATGATAAGTAATGATTGAATGATGCTTATTGATTGATTGATGTTGAGATGATGTGCACATTAAAATGCTTATACAGGTGATTCACAAGCTTTGTGAACAAATGCATAATATCATGATTGTGATTGTGAAATTAAGCAGGATGTGCATGTCAAATGTGAATGAGCTTATATGTGAGGTTTTGAGCTCCAGAGTTGTTATTGTTGAATGCTATTACTTTGAAAGCATGAATGACTTTGCCCAGGTTTTCTATGATTGAATCAATTGCTTGTTTTGCATCATATGATCAAAGGCCGTGTTTTTGAAACCCTTTTTATTGGCCAAATTCATAAAGTTAGCCTTCTAAAAGAGAACACGTTGTGTTCTATCCTTTGAACCCTTAGCCTTAAATATACACTGAACACCCTTGATTGAAAATCTTTACCTTGAGTTAAGTAGAAGATCTTGTGTGGTATTGTTAAATGTTCAAGTTTGGGGTTATTGGGGAAACATGAAAAAGGAAAAAGCATTGAGCTAAGAGCTAAAAAGTAAGAATATGCAAAGAAAAGAAAAGAAAAAGAAGCAAAGCTCAATGCAAATGCAAAAGCAAAGGCAAAAGAAAGTTGGGAATGAATAAGAAGATTGTGTTGTTATGACTCTCTTAACTCAAGGATTTTGTGATCCAGAAAAACCAATTTTCTTGTTAGCCCAGCCACATTATAAGCCATTGAAAAGTCCTTGTGATGATGCATGCTTGTGAATGTATTTGATTGTGGTTAAATGAAAGGCAAAGTTGATTCATGTGACATTGTGATAGTGGAGTGAATGAGTGAAACACTTTACCTCTTATACACTTGTGTGTTGAGTGAAACACTTTACCTAGTGAGGAAAGATTCCATAAGCACATGAACATCCATGCTTAATTGATTGATCATTCATGAAAAATAGCATTTGTTGGAACTTAAATGACTTTGTGAACACTAAAGCATGTGCACATCTTGAATTAACTCTTGGTCATAAGTTTGAGTGAAGTTATTACTTATCTTGAAAAGAGGATTTTGAATGAGTGAACCATCATATGAATTGGTTGGAGATGGAGTTACATTTTGTTTGCTTGAGGACAAGCAAAGTTCTAAGTTTGGGGTTGTGATAACAGTTGAAAAACTGTTATTTTCATGCTTAAAAGTGATACTAAAAGCAACCTTTAGACTTAGAAACTAGCTTGAAATCATGCATTTTGTTTATATTTTCAGAAATAAGAGAGCTGGACAGGTTTATGCTTGATTTGAGTGTTTTTGTGCAGGTTTTGAGGTGAATTTGGTGAAAGAAGTGAAGAATGAGAGAGAGGACATTAGAAAAGACAAGAAAGAGTGCAAAAAGGAGAAGTCGAAGGCACCGCTCAGCGGCAAACTACCGCTGAGCGGCACTCAAGAGGTGGCGTTGGAACCGCTGAGGGGCAAATGGCCGCTGAGGGGAAGAAAGAAGACGCGTAACCACCGCTGAGCGGTAAATGGCGCTGAGCGGCACTTTTTGGGCTTGGACTTTTGTAATCTTTTGTAACTCTAGATTAGTATATAAGGGCTTGCACGTCCTTTAGTTAGATCTTTGGCAGAAACGAGGCAAACACTCTCTCTTTCACCCCTTTGAAGGAGGATCTTGGATGCTCAGGCTACCTCTTCACCTTTATTGGGTTTATTCTTTCATACTTTCATTGTTATTCATCTAGGTTCACCATGAATATGGTGAACTAAACCTTGTATGTTTGTTGGGGAATCAATGTAATCTCTTGAAGCTCTCATATATGGATTTGTTGAATACATCTTTGAATTAAGACATATGCTTTCTTTCATCATTAGTTAGGGTTTTTCCTCTTTGCTCAATGCTTGCATTGTTTAACTCATTCTAATGCATGATTATTGGTTTTGTTGATACGGACACGTACGGGGAAATCTAGATCCGGGGAATTTCTCCCAATATTTTACTGACAATATTATATTGGTTGCCTTAAGCTCCTGCACTCATGAACTAATCATTAGGAATGCTAGGAATTGTATGAACTATTTGATTAGGGAGAAGCCATCTAGAATGGTACATTAGAGAGTGGCATTAACAATGATGATTTGAATGGAATTCCTAAAATATATGAGAGTGGATGAGATGAAATTGACCCCCAACAACATATTCATTCATTTAATCCATTGAAAGTGTTTATCTTATGTCTTTGCCATTGATCAATTCATGCATACATGTTTATTTTCGTCTTGCATATTAAAATTTCAATCATTGTTTTCTTAAGTCTTAGCTAATCAAGAAATCACATAACTAAACTAGGCCGTGAGTCCTTTGGGAAGAACGATACTTGGTCTTACCAAGTTTTATTACTTGAACGATTCGGTCATACTTGCCGATTGTGAAACAAGTTTGTGACATCATATTTTGGTGCTTACAAATTTGTCCATCAGGAAGTCGTGGAAGTGGAGGAAGTGGAGGAAGTGGACGAATTTGAGGATGTCAACGAAGCGGAGGAAGCCGAGGAAGTGGATCAAGTAGAGGAAGTTGACGAAAATTGACCAAGTTGACGAAGTGGAGGAAGTTCGCGAAGTTGACGAATTGGACGAAGTTGACGAAGTGGACGAAGTTGACGAAGTGGACGAAGTTGACGAAGTGGACGAAGTGGAAGAGGGGAAGTGGACGAAGTTGATGAAGTGGAGGAAACGGAGGAAGTGGCGAAGTGGCCAAGTGGAGGTAGCGGAGGAAGCGGAGGAAAGTGGAGGAAGTGGATGAAGTTGACGAAGTTGACAAAGTGGACGAAGTGGAGGAAGTTGATGAAGTTGACGATGTAGACGAAGTTGACAAATTGGAGGAAGTTTACAAAGTGGACGAAGTTGACGAAGTGGTGCGGATGGACGAAGTGGACGAAGTGGACGAAGTGAACGAAGTGGAGGAAGTGGAGGATGTGGACGAAGTGGACGAAGGGGACGAAGTGGACGAACGGGACGAAGTGAACGAAGTTGAAGAAGTTGACGAAGTGGACTTAGATGACGAAGTGGAGGAAGTGGACGAAGGGGGCGAAGGGGACAAAGGGGACAAAGGGGACGAAGTGGATGAATTGGACGGACTGGAGGAAGTTAAGGAAGAGGACGAAGTGGATGAAGGTGACGAAGTGAACGAAGTGAGCGAAGTGAAGGAAGTAGAGGAAGGGGAGGATGTGGAGGAAGTGGAGGAAGTTGACGAAGTTGACGAAGTGGAGGAAGTGGAGGAAGTGGAGGATGTGGACGAAGTGGAAGAAGTGGAGGAAGTGGAGGAAGTTGACGAAGTGGACGAACTGAAGGTAGTGGAGGAAGTGGAGGAAGCAGACGAAGTGGACGAAGTGGACGAAGTTGACTAAGTGAATGAAGTTGACGAAGTGAACGAAGTTGACGATGTGGCCGAAGTTCACGAAGTGGAAGAAGTCGAGGAAGTAGAGGAAGTGGACGAAGGGGACGAAGGGAATGAAGCGGACGAAGTTGACGAAGTGGACGAAGTGGAGGAAATGGAGGAAGTGGAGGAAGTCAACGAAGCGGACGAAGAAGTGGAGGAAGTGGAAGAAGTAGAGCAAGTAGAGGAAGTGGAGGAAGTGGAGGAAGTGAAGGAGGTGGAGGAGATCAAGGAAGTGGCGAGTTAGAATCGCTGCAACGGAATTATTAGCGTGGAACAAACAAAGAGGGGGGGTGAATTGGTTATATACTTTTATTGTGCCTTTTATTATTTTTCTCTTAATTTTTCTTACTGGGCGAATGATTAAATATAAATGAGAGAGTAAGGGAAAGAGAAAAATTACACAGGTGATTTTATCCTAGTTCAGATCACTAGGATCCTACGTCCAGTCGCTTATCTCAAACAAGATAAACCTTTTTCACTAACACAAAACACTTACAAATATTAGTCACAAAGAAAAACAATTTGTAAGAGTTTACAAATACCACCTCTCTTGAAACCACAAGAGATGAACTTACACTTCCTTTGAATCTTCACAAAGGATGATACCACCTCTCTTGAAACCACAAGAGACGAACTTACACTTCCTTTGAATCTTCACAAAGGATGACCACCTCCTTCGAATGCTTCACGAAGGATGATTCTCTTCCACGCACTTCCTCGGACACACCAAGCATGAACAAGCTATTCCTCTGTCACCGTAGTAGCACTTCAGGACTTTGCAGACAAGAGTTTCCTTAGCTTCAACAATCTCACAGAGTTCTCAAAAGAGTTCAGGGATCTTTTGCACAAGGGAAGAGTTATTTTTGAGATAAAGAGTGAGCCATTTTATAGACTCAGCCTAATACCCTTCCATTCTTCGAAAACGGGCCATTAACGCATTTAATCGATTAACATAAATATTAATCGATTAATAATGAGTACAACGGCTAGTTTTTCAAATCTGAAACCCCCAACGGCTAGTTTTTCAAATCTGAAACCCCCAACAGCTAGTGTTAATTGATTATTCTCAGGAATAATCGATTAACTAAATAAATCAAATATAAATTACAAGAATCAACCCTAATACATATTTGAGCACTATTACATCAACTTTAATTAATAAAAGCTTTATAAAATACAGAGATCTTCAATTTGTCTTTATGGATCTTGACTTGTGCAAATTTGTTCATCATCAAAACTTCATCTTTGATTTTTGCTAACATTCTCCCCCTTTTTGATGATGATCAAAAACTACTTTGATTTAAAGCTTTTAGTAATAATCTGGATAAAACACAACTTATGGAAGAAAAAGTGCATTAGTGAATAAGCACAAATATCACAAATAGGCAAATAAGCTTTAAACATTTTCTCCCCCTTTTTGATCATAATTAAAAAGTTGTGTTTGATGTTCTCCTCCTAAGATAATACTCCCCCTTAATAAAAGCAAGTATGCATATGAGCTAAAAATATTTTAAATTTAAAGATTCATTCAAACATGCACAAAAGGATATATAAAGCAAATATTTTTAGGATAAAGAACTTATAAAACATTGTTTAATCATATATTGAATTATATAAGATAGGAATTTTTTTTTTTTTTTTTTTTTTTTTTTTTTTTTTTTTTTTTTTTAAAAAAAACAATCCTAAGATATTTCTAAAAAATTCCTAGATCTCTTCTAATGTTTACCCCTGTAGATATGCCTCCAACTTCGTAATGATAATCCTCTAGGTTGTTTCCACATTTTGTTTAGATCTTCATTTTGAGGATTGTCATCATTCTTTGCTTCATTTGTTGTCTTCTACAAATTTTCATCATTGCCTGCATGTAATTCAACTGACTCAAGAGGTTTTGCCTCAAGGTCTACAATTTCATCAAAGACAACATGCACACATAAAAATTTTTCCGATTGAAAACTATATATGCTTTGTATATTAGAAGATATCCAAAAAAAATAGTTTCATCGGCCTTGGAATAAAATTTTCTTTGTTTTAAAGAAATTCTAAATATTAAACAATAGGTACCCAACTACTTGTATGGGTCCTTTGGGTTAGATTTAGAAAAAAGAAATCATTTTACAACCCAAACATATCTACCACTTGGAACACCATAATGCTTAATTTTACATTTATTTGAAGTATGACCCTTTTTCATACAATAAAAGCATGATACAAAGTTTGTGTTCCTATAAGTTGTTCCTTTTTCTACCCATGTTCTACGGGTTCTATTATTATGTTTATTTTTAATTTTAGGAACATACTTATTTTTAACAACCTTATTTTCGTTATTTTTACTACATTCTCCTAAGGTTGTGTGTTCTAGTAGTTTCTTAAAATTTTCACAAGAAGCACATTCATCACTACTAGTAAATTTACCCTTTTCAAAAAATAAAACTTTATTTTTCAAATCTTTATTTTCTTCAAAAATATTTTCAAAATTTAATTTTAAATTTTTATTTTCTTCAAGAATATTTTCAAAGTCTGATTTCAAATTTTTATTTTCTTCAGAAATATTTTCAAAATTAATTTTAAATTTTTGAAATCCTTTTTCAATTTCTTATGAGCTTTATCTAATTTTTCAGATTCTACTATTAAAGCAGCATAAGTTTCATGCAATTCATCTTCACTAATTTGACTATAATTATCAGAATCGCTAGATGTACTTACTTGGCTTCCAGCGTCGTCGTTCACCACTAGACAAATGTTTGCTTCTTCATCAGATTCGCTCAAATCGGAAATTGTTTCGTTGTCATCTTCCCATGCAATGTAGGCCTTCTTTTTCTTGAAGAATCTTTTCTCCTTTTTGTCTTCACTCTTCTTTTGATTTGGGCAGTCTGCTTTTAGGTGCCCCCTTTCTCCGCAACCATAACATTTATAGTGTGAGGAAGATCCTTGATTTTCTTTCTTTTCGAATTTTAATCTTCCTTTCTCTTTTGATTTCATGAACCTGTTGAGCCTTTTTATCATGAGTCTCAAATTTTCTTCTTCGTCTGAGTCTTCATCTTCCGATTTACCTTTGCTTCTTTCAACCTCCGACTTTAATGCCAAACTCTTCTTGTTGTTTTTGGCTTTTGCTTCTTCTTCATCAAGTCTTCCAAGATCTAGTTCATGTTCCCTCAACTTTCCAAAGAGTGCCGCCATAGTCATGGTGTTGAGGTTCTGTGACTCCGAGATTGCAGTCACCTTAGGTTGCCACGACCTGTCTAAAGACTTCAAGATTTTAATGTTTAATTCATCAGTATCAAATGACTTACCTAGTCCAATGAGATGATTGACAATGTTGGTGAAGCGTTTTTGAACGTCGGAAATTGTTTCTCCTTGCTTCATCCGGAACATTTCATACTCTTGAATTAGGGAGTTCTTTCTTGCCCTCTTTACGTCATCCGTTCCTTCATGTGTCACTCTGAGCACGTCCCACATTTCTTGAGCAGTTTTGCAGACAGAAACCCTGTAGAACTCATCAACAGTCAATGCTGATGCAATAATATTCCGAGCTTTTACATCATTCTGAATTCTTTTCTTTTCTTCAATGGTCCATTGACCACGGGGCTTTGTTTCCTGTATATTGTTAGTAGGAACAGAAGAACCAGATGCAATAACATCCCAAATTTCACAATCAATAGATTCAATAAATATTTGCATTCTTACCTTCCAGAATGCATAGTTCTCACCTGTGAATAGTGGGGGTCTATTGATTGATGCACCCTCTGCAAAGGTTTGATGTGATCCTGCCATTTGAATGACTATCAAAGCAAGCTCTGATGCCAATTGTTAGAATCGCTGCAACGGAATTATTAGCGTGGAACAAACCAAGAGGGGGGGGGGTGAATTGGTTATATACTTTTATTGTGCCTTTTATTATTTTTCTCTTAATTTTTCTTACTGGGCGAATGATTAAATATAAATGACAGAGTAAGGGAAAGAGAAAAATTACACAGGTGATTTTATCCTGGTTCAGATCACTAGGATCCTACGTCCAGTCCCTTATCTCAAACAAGATAAACCTTTTTCACTAACACAAAACACTTACAAATATTAGTCACAAAGAAAAATAATTTGTAAGAGTTTAGAAATACCACCTCTCTTGAAACACAAGAGATGAACTTACACTTCCTTTGAATCTTCACAAAGGATGATACCACCTCTCTTGAAACCACAAGAGACGAACTTACACTTCCTTTGAATCTTCACAAAGGATGACCACCTCCTTCGAATGCTTCACGAAGGATGATTCTCTTCCACGCACTTCCTCGGACACACCAAGCATGAACAAGCTATTCCTCTGTCACCGCAGTAGCACTTCAGGACTTTGCAGACAAGAGTTTCCTTAGCTTCAACAATCTCACAGAGTTCTCAAAGAGTTCAGAGATCTTTTGCACAAGGGAAGAGTTATTTTTGAGATAAAGAGTGAGCCATTTTATAGACTCAGCCTAATACCCTTCCATTCTTCGAAAACGGGCCATTAACGCATTTAATCGATTAACATAAATATTAATCGATTAATAATGAGTACAACGGCTAGTTTTTCAAATCTGAAACCCCCAACGGCTAGTTTTTCAAATCTGAAACCCCCAACGACTAGTGTTAATTGATTATTCTCAGGAATCAGAATAATCGATTAACTAAATAAATCAAATATAAATTAAAAGAATCAACCCTAATACATATTTGAGCACTATTACATCAACTTTAATTATTATAAAAGCTTTATAAAATACAGAGATCTTCAATTTGTCTTTATGGATCTTGACTTGTGCAAATTTGTTCATCATCAAAACTTCATCTTTGATTTTTGCTAACAGTGGACGTAGCGGAGGAAGCGGAGGAAGTGGACGAAGTTGACGAAGTGGAGAACGTTGACGAAGTTGGCGACGTGGACGAAGTGGACGAAGTTGATGAAGTGGACGAAGTGGACGAAGTGGACGAAGTGGACGAAGTGGACGAAGGAGACAAAGCGGACGAAGTGGACGAAGGGCACGACGTGGATGAAGGGGACGAAGGGGAGGAAGTTGACGAAGTGGAGGAAGTGGAGGAAGTGGAGGTAGTTGACGAATTCGACGAAGTGGAGGAAGTGGAGGAAGTGGACGAATTCGACGAAGTGGATGAAATGGAGGAAGTGGAGCAACTGAAGGAAGTGGATGAAGTTGACAAAGTGGACGAAGCGGAAGAAGTGGACGAAGTGGACGAAGTCGACAAAGTGGTCGAAGTGGACGAAGTCGACAAAGTGGAGGAAGTGGAGGAAGTGGAGAAAGTGGAGGAAGTGGAGGAAGTGAGGAAGTGGAGGAAGCGGAGGAAGTGGCAGAAATGGCAAAGTGGAGGAAGGGGAGGAAGTGGAGGAAGTTGATGAAGTGGACGAATTGGAGGAAGGTGACAAAGTGGACGAAGTGGATGAAGGTGACAAAGTGGACGAAGTGAGGGAAGTGGAGGAAGTAGAGGAAGGGGACGAAGTTGAGGAAATGGAGGATGTGGACGAAGTGGAGGAAGTGGAGGAAGTGGAGGAAGTGGAGGAAGTTGACGAAGTTGACGAGGAGGAGGAAGTGGAGGAAGTGGAGGATGTGGACGAAGTGGAAGAAGTGGAGGAAGTGGAGGAAGTTGACGCGGTTGACGAAGTGGACGAAGTGGAGGTAGTGGAGGAAGTGGAGGAAGCGGAGGAAGTGGGACGAATTGGACGAAGTTGACTAAGTGAACGAAGTTGACGAAGTGAACGAAGTGGACGATGTGGCCGAAGTTGACGAAGTGGACGAAGTGGACGTAGAAGTGGAGGAAGTGGAAGAAGTGGAGCAAGTAGAGGAACTAGAGGAAGTGGAGGAAGTGGAGGAAGTGGAGGAAGTGGAGGAAGTGGAGGAAGTGGAGGAAGTGGAGGAAGTGGAGGAAGTGGAGGAAGTGGAGGAGGTGGAGGAGGTCGAGGAAGTGGAGGAAGTGGCGAAGTGGACGTAGCGAAGGAAGCGGACGAAGTTGACGAAGTTGACGAAGTTGACAAAGTTGACGAAGTGGAGAAAGTTGACGAAGTTGGCGAAGTTGACGAAGTTGACGAAGTGGACGAAGTGGACGAAGGGAAGTGGACGAAGGGGACGAAGTGGATGAAGTGGACGAAGGGAAGAGAACGAAGTGGACGAAGTGGATGAAGGGAAGCGGACGAAGTGGACGAAGTGGATGAAGTGGACGAAGTTGACGAAGTGAAGGAAGTGGAGGAAGTGGACGAATTCGACGAAGTGAAGGAAGTGGAGGAAGTGGACGAATTCGACGAAGTGGATAAAGTGGAGAAAGTGGAGGAAGTGGAGCAACTGGAGGAAGTGGAGGAAGTTGACGAAGTGGACGAAGTGGACGAAGTCGACAAAGTGGACGAAGTCGACAAAGTGGACGAAGTCGACAAAGTGGACGAAGTGGGAAAAGTGGGCGAAGTCGACAAAGTGGAGGAACTGGAGAAAGTGGAGGAAATGGAGGAAGTGGAGGAAGTGGAGGAAGTGGCAGAAATGGCAAAGTGGAGGAAGTGGAGGAAGTGGAGGAAGTTGACAAGTGGACGAAGTGACGAAGTTGACGAAGTGGAGGAAGTGGAGGAAGTGGAGGAAGTGGACGAAGGGGACGAAGGGGACAAAATTGACGAAGTTGACGAAGTGAAGGAAGTGGAGGAAGTGAACGAAGGGGACGAAGGGGACGAAATTGACGAAGTTGACGAAGTGGAGGAAGTGGAGGAAGAGGATGAAGGGGACGAAGGGGACGAAATTGATGAAGTTGACGAAGTGAATGAAGTGGACAAAGTGGAGGAAGTGGAGGAAGTTGACGAGTGGCGAAGTGGACGAAGTGGACGAAGCGGAGGAAGCGGAGGAAGTGGACGAAGTGGTCGAAGTTGACAAAGTTGACGAATTGGATGAAGTAGACGAACGGGACGAAGTTGAGGAAGTGGACGAAGTGGACGAAGCGTAGGAAGCCCAGGAAGTGGAGGAAGTTGACAAGTTGACAAGTTGACAAAGTTGAGGAAGTGACGATGTGGAGGAAGTTGTTGAATTTGACGAAGTGACAAAGTGGACGAAGTGGACGAAGTTCACGAAGTTGACGAGAGGACGAAGTTAATGAAGTGGGAGAAGTGGACGAAGTCGACAAAGTGGACGAAGTGGACGAAGTTGAGGAAGTGGAGGAGGTGAAGGAGGTGGAGGAGGTTGAGGAAGTGGAGGAAGTGGCGAAGTGATGAGGTAGACGAAGCGGAGGAAGTCGTGGAAGTGGAGGAAGTGGAGGAAGTTGACGAAGTGGACAAATTGGACGAAGTGGACGAATTGGAGGATGTGGACGAAGCGGAGGAAGCCGAGGAAGTGGAGGAAGTAGAGGAAGTTGACGAAATTGACAAGGTTGATGAAGTGGAGGACGTTGGCGAAGTTCATGAAGTGGACGAAGTTGACGAAGTGGACGAAGTTGACGAAGTGGACGAAGTGGACGAAGTTGACGAAGTGGACGAAGTTGACGAAGTGGACGAAGTGGAAGAGGGGAAGTGGAGGAAGTTGATGAAGTGGAGGAAACGGAGGAAGTGGCAAAGTGGCGAAGTGGACGTAGCGGAGGAAGCGAAGGAAGTGGAGGAAGTGGAGGAAGTTGATGAAGCTCACGAAGTTGATGAAGTGGACGAAGTGGAGGAAGTTGATGAAGTTGACGAAGTAGACGAAGTTGACGAATTGGAGGAAGTTGACGAAGTGGACGAAGTTAACGGAGTGGAGGAAGTGGTGCGAATGGACGAAGTGGACGAAGTGGAGGAAGAATTGGACGAAGTGGAGCAAGTGAAGGAAGTGGAGGAAGTGGACGAAGTGGAGGAAGTTGACGAAGTGGAGGAAGTTGACGAAGTTGACGAAGTGAACGAGATTGAGGAACTTGACGAATTGCATGAAGTTCAGGAAGTGGACGAAGTCGACGAAGTTGACCAAGTTGACGAAGTAGGCGAAGTGGACAAAGTGGAGGAAGTGCAGGAAGTGGAGGAAGTCGACGAAGTGGACGAAGTTGAGGAAGTGGAGGAAGTGGAGGAAGTGGAGGGGGTGAAGGAGGTGGAGGAGGTTGAGGAAGTAGAGGAAATGGCGAAGTGGCGAGGTGGACGAAGCGGAGGAAGTCGTGGAAGTGGAGGAAGAGGAGGTGATGGAAGACCATCTAAGATGCACATTAGACCTCTTACTAGAGCCATGACAAAGAGGATTCAAGAGGAAGAAGGACCACATACTATTTTGCTTCTATGGAAGGTTACTTATAAAAATCCTTCTTCTCTTAACTAAAGCATTTATACTTGTTTTGTAGGAATTAATAAATCTTGGAGACTATGATTGAGCCATCCAAGAAGATAAATCAATAGATCAAGCAAAAGAGCCAAAAAGAGGTGCTTACGGCATGCACCAACATTTTCCACGTGAAATGGGCTGATGTGGAAGGAAGCACACACCTTGCTTGATGAGCTGGAAAGAGGCATGGACCTTGCTTGATCAAAATAAATCTGAACCATTGAATTTAGGAGGGAATTAGAATTAGAAATTAGGCTCCTCTTCACCTATAAATAAGAGGGCCTTTTCCTTGTATTGATTCACTTTTGAGCTTAATAATATGCTGCAAAAATTGTTTTCCAGCTTTTGTGCTCTTAAGTCACCTTTGAATTACTACTTCTCCTCCTTTCCTCAAGCTTCCTTCCTCTGTATGAAGGCCCTCTGAGCTGTGAGGCTTCACCCATACACCTTTCCTCCATTAAAACACATCAAACACTGCATCATTTCATCCATCCGCTGCACAATTTTCATTACTGGTTTTCTCTGGTCTGGAACCTCTTCCTACACGTTTCCAGCTGGGAATTGGTCTCCATCAAGTGGTATCAGAGCTTAGGTCATCCACGCACCAAGAGCTAAGCTATTCCTCCATCTTTGCACTCCATTTCTACATTCTGTTGTGATCTCTGTTCAGCTTTCCAGTTCTGTTTTAAGTACTTTTGTTTCTGTTTTGTGCTTTTTCCAGTTATTAATTTCGTGTTTCCTGTGCATTATTTGTGTTTCCAGTAGTCATACATGTTTGTTACTCATTTTAAACGGTGAATCATTCTTGTTTATGTCTCTTCCAGCTTTAATTTTCAATTCCAGTTATGTTTTAGTCTTGTGCAGTCCATATTTGCAGTTTTAATTCTGTTTCACTTTGGTTTTCTGTTCTGCTGGGTTTCATTTGGTTTATTTGAGTTAGAGTGCTGGAAAAGCTTTAAATCAACCAAATAAGGCAATGAGAACATGTTCTAGCCTTGGTGATGGAAGCAAAAGCACTAGAAACTAATTCTGGTTTTCAAATCTGCTCAAGAAATTCAAATCTGGTTTTAAAATTTGAAATCTGTTTCAGCTGATTTATTGATTCTGTTGCTTGGTAAAAATTTGTTTGCTGTTATTGGAAGTGGCTAAAGGTGTGTCAGACCATTAAAAGCAAGGAAATGCATCTAGCATAGCTTGGTTGCCTTAAAAACCAGTAGCCTTTGCTGTCCAGTTTGTTTTGTTTTTCTGTTCTAGCTTTTCACCGTGCTACCATTCTTTGCTGTCCAGTTTGAGTTTATTCATACTAAGCACTTTAATCCTAGCTTAGTTCAGTGTAATAACATTCTCTAGAGTCATTGTGTGTGCTGTCCAACCTTATATCCACAAGGTCTTAAATCTGGTGCGTTTTGGTGGGAATTTGCTGCATAAATAGGATATAGCAAGGGTGAATTGTTGAGTCTTGCTATTTCTGTGCATTTACAACATTTGAGCAAGTTTAAATTGTCATTCCAAAGTTGTTTGCACTGTTCATTTGGTCATTTTTAGCCTATATGCAGATTGCTTTTAAACCTTAAAATTTCCTTTAAAATGGAAGTGCACCAGTGAATTCACATTGCAATATGTTTTATAGCTGTTTCAATGTTTAAACATCTTTAAAATGATGATACAAAGTTGTTTGATGCATCAATTGAACTGCTGAATCACTTCCAATCAATTTTGGGTTCAAACCACCATTTCAAGCCATTTTTTTCTGGTGCAGAAATCATTTTCCAGCAACTGTTTTGGTCATTCTTGTTCAAATTCATTTCTGGATTGTAGTAAGAGCTGGTTCATTACTTTAAACTGAAATTAAATGATCAAAATAAGTCAGAGCAAGTGTTAAAAAAGCCTGTTGAATCGTGCAATCCAGTTTTTGGCAGTTAAAAACCCCAAAACCCCAAATCTGGTTTTCATTGGGGCATTTTAACAAACACTTTGGTAAAATATCAAACAGTTTGGTCTGGATGAGTTTGTGATCTGCTATTTCTGTTTTTGTTGCTTTCTTAATCTGTTCTAGTACCATTATTAGGTTCCTTTTGAGTGCTTTCTGTTATTCCATCCCTGTTTCCATTTGATTTCCCATTCTTGGCTTCCAAATTGTCAAACATTCAAAACAAAATCTGGTTTGAAATTCTGGTGCAGTTTGCTAATTCTGTTTGGTGTGTTTGACTGGAATCTTGAGGTGCTGTGGTAACTATTGTGAGGCATCCAGAAGCAGAAACCTTTCCCTATTGAGGCACCATATTAGGAAGTGAAAAGGGGGCTGAAGTGGGAACAAAAAGGGAGCTTGTGAGCAGCTGCAACTCTGCTGTTCCAGCAGCTAAAAATACACCAGAAAAGCTTGAAGTGCAACCTGTTTTGGAGTAGCAATCTGCAGCAGCAAGAGAGTGAAGCTTACATTAGTTTTAGGCCTTCTTTTAAGTTTGTTTACACCACATATCACGGAACCTTTGTTGTTTAAAGTTGATTTTCATTTCTTGGCTAAGTGACTTGGGAAAATGCTCTTGAAGCAATTCCAAGATCACATTTAAACATTGTAATAGTGCAATTTCGTTTTCTTAGTGTGGAAGTGTGTCAAGGGGCTCCAAGTGTCACTTGCACTTTCACTTAGGGCCGTCTAGCATTTACATTCTTGCATCTTTATTGCTTTCTTTAATTTCTTGCTTAATCTTTTTGTTTTTAAGTCTCCGTGTGATGAGTCGTTATTTCTTGAATTATATTTAGTTTATTGCACTTAAATAAACCAAGGAATTATGTTTAATTGTCTATTATTTCCCCGTTTTCTGAATTCTGCTTAATTTGGTCGGAAATTCGTAATTGTGCTAATTTGGGTTTTCTAAGCTGATTAAGTGCATTTCTGGTTGCAGGAAAGTTGTGGAAACATCATCTGGAGCATTGGGATATGGCGTGATACACTCAAAGGCTCAACATTTAGTCATTTAGATTCTAATTAAAATTGTAATTTCGTTTTCTAGAAGCCTTAATTAGAATTAGGTGTTTTGAACCCTTTTAGGGGCAATTTTGTAAAAAGACCCATTTGTAGGACATGTGCCTTTTTTATTAGGGTTTTAATTGATTGTGGACCCCATTTGGAGGAGAAACTCTCGGCATTTTAGAGAGCCTTAGCCAACCACACAAAAAGACTCTTACACACTTCATTTTTTTGATGTTTTTGAGCTTTTCTCTCTTAGGGTTTCTTGTATGAACACTCTTATGGAGAGCTTGACTTGGGTGTCTCGTTTTTGGCCATTTCAATGAGCAAGATGCAGATTTTCTTCTTCTCTTAATTTACTCTTGGTTGTCTTAGCTTATTGGTGGTGAAAAACTATTCATTTCCACTTCCATTTGCTTGTTCTTGATGCTTGAAGTTTGAGTTTTGGAGCTTGTCTTTGCATTTCCATGGTGGATGTTGGGTTTGAGTAACTTTATATTTCGTTTTCCTCTCCCTTTGCTGCTGTTCCTCTCGGTTTTTATCTCATTCTATATGGTTGGATGATAAAAATGAAGTTCTATGTAGTTTTAGGTTGAAGAGAGCTTAAGATGATGTGTGGGTGTTGTGGGTTTAACTCTTTTCTTGCATTTTTCGGTTTTGATGCTTGAGACAAGGTTGGGATCAGATCTTGGTGATGTTATGGAGGCTGGACAGAACTGGAATTAATGGTCTAAGTATTATTTTCGTTTTTGCAAAGAAACTTGAAGAAATGGTAGTGTTAAAGATGGGTTGATGAGTAGAAGTTTGGGTTTATTGTTCTTGTGTTCATTTGAAACTTTAACTTTGGTTTCTTGAAGTTGTTCTCTGTATGGAAGAGTGGAAGAAAGCTTTTGGATGCATAATTCTTGAAGAAAAACCGTTTGGAGTTTGTAGGAGAGAGGAAATTGCTTCATTTAATTTTACCACTTTTGGACCAACACAAAAGATGCTTGTTTTGACCCAAGGAATGTTTCCACTTTGAGATTTGGCCTTTGCTTGTTCCAGCCGTGAATTGCAATGAGAAATGGAGGTTTTTAGAGTTTGTTTTCATTTGATTTAGCTTACTTGGCACATTGGTAGGAGCACCCATGGTATCTTCCATTTGCACATTGGTCTTTGAAGCATTCTTTGGCATTTCCACTTGGTGGTTCACGTAAATTGTGTGCTTTGGTGTATAAAATCATTTCTTTGCTGCATGGAAGGAGAGAGGGGACGGTCTTGGAGAGTGTGGAAGGCACATGCTTAATTTCTTGAAAAATGGTGCACATGGGAGAAGAAGTCAACACATTTTGTGGCTTATTTAAGGTGAAATTGAACTTTGACTTGGGTGCATGATGACTCACGGCCATGTGTTCTTTCTTTGGCCAATTGGACTTTTAAATTCATTTGTTAATTGCCATTATGACAAGTAATTTGCTAGGATTAAATTAGGCTTGTTGATTTCTTTGGTTTTTAATTAATTTAATTAATAGGTTGAGTTTATGTGTTTGAGTTAGTGTTGCATTTAATTATTTTTAACTGTGTTTGTTAATCAGTTTGTAACAGTGTTTGATGTTTGAATGTTATCTAAGGCTTTTAATAGTCCTAGTTTAATAACCATGCTAGCTTAAATTAGTTTGTTTGCATCTATGTCTTTATTAAGTTCTTTAATTTTGGAAAACCTTTTCAAACCCCCCCCTAATGTGTTCGACCTATTACCTGAACCACAATTGGTCCTTGAGAGACGACCTAGGAGTCACTGCCTAGTCTATACTGCATTCTTTTATGCACAATTTTTGTGGGAGGTGCGACCCTCTTATCAAAATGGCGCCGCTGCCGGGGACCAACGGTTCGGTCTTAGGTTTTTGTTGTGTTTGTGTGTGTTGTGTTTTGTCTTGTATTGTGATGTGATGTGATGTTCTGTTTTATGTGTGCGTGTTGCATGTATAAATGTGTTGTGTTTTATTTGTTTCGTGATTTTTAGTATTCTTCTTTTTCCATGTCTACCTATTTTGATTTCGTGAATACTGCTTGTTTTGCTAGTGCCTCTGATTATGATTCTCCTTCTGCATGTTACTCTGATTGTAATTCATATTCTGCTGATTTCTATGTTGAGAACAATATGACTCATCCTCTAATTTCTGAGAGTGCTCTTTGTGAGCCGGTTTCACTTAAGGAGGATGATCTTCATTGCGATCTCACCCCTGGACTGATACATTTGCTGCCTAAGTTTCATGGTTTTGCAGGAGAATGCCCACACAGACATTTGGAGGAGCTCCACATCATGTGCTCTTCAATGAAGCCTCCAGATGTCCCTCTTGATTACATTTTCTTGAGCGCATTTCCGCATTCATTACAAGGAGCAGCTAAGGATTGGAAAGACTCTCTTCCTCTGAGATCCGTTACCGATTGGGGATATCTTGAGCATCAGTTTTTGAGCAAATTTTCCCCTGTGCAATATGCTTACAGCAACGGTCTTGGATGGAATGACCCTACCTTGGGATGGTATGATGCTCCACAGCATCAATATCAAGAACCACCATTCCAGAGTACTTTTATGCCTCCACCAGTCCAGCAATACGAGAGTCAGCAGTATAGTGCTCCTGCCGAAATAGCTCCTCAACCTTCTACTTCTGAGCCTACATTGAAGGAGTTGTTGGAGCAGATGACCATGCAGAACCTTCAGTTTCGGCAAGAGAACATGCAGTTCCAGCAAGAAATAGGAGCTGCCATTCAAGTATGACTGATCAGATAGGGCAGATGGCCACTCAACTCACTGAGGAACAGTCTCAAGATTCAGAGTTACCATTTCAGACTGTTCAGATTCCAGATGATGATGATAGTGGCATCAACATAGAAGATGGGGAGAAGAGTCATGAACTTACTATTGTGCCATCTACTTTCCCATCATACTATGTCCCTACTCTTGCACCTGAGGAGAGTGATGAGTATTTTGAGGAGCAGGCAGAAATAAGCAGTAACCCTGAACCAGGTAGACCACCTTCATCTTCCCACACTTTTGCAATCTTCAAGGAAGAGGAGGTAAGCATACCTCAATTTGATTATGTTGATGATTATGTGGTTGAGAGGTATACTGATGATTATATTGTTGTTGAGTCTGATTTTAATTTCCCCTCTATGCATGATGAGAACCAATTTTTGCTATCGCATCCGAATGTTTATTCTCCATGCATTGAACATGAATCTGAGTCTGCAGTTGATATTGCTTGTGATTTTGAAATTGATTCATGTTCTGAGGATGTATCTGAGGTTCAGTCTGATAAATTGGGATTGGGTGTTATACCTCTGCATGCCATTTCTTTGGAGCCACATTGCACTAACCATGTTGCAGGAGGTACACAGGAATTTGACCAACATGCACCCACAGTGGAAAATAAAGGTGCTAACACTGACAAAAGCTTCAAGATCAATAGGCACCAGCTGAACCTGCTCATCGACAATCTTTGCTTCTTAGATCCAGCTGTGGATGATATCTCCCTGCTAGATCAAATCTGGAGGATGAAGCAATTCTTCCTCAAAACTTCCTGGCTGGATCCAATGGCGGAAGACATCCCCCTGCAAGTCCAAAATTGGCAACTGCCACCATGATCAGGGGAGTTTTCTTTCTCTCTTCTCCCCTTTTCCTCACTTTTATTGCACTTTGTCGATATCTGATGACTGTTCTGATTGTTTGATCTACTGATTGTGACACATTGAGGACACTGTGTAGTTTAAGTGTGGTCTATTGGGGGAGATTTTTATTTGTCTTTGTTAGTTTTTGTTTTCTTGGTTAAATTTTTTCTTTTCTAGGTTATTTTTGTCGTGTCTTGTGTACAGTTTTTACATGTTTCTCTTGATTTCTGGACTTTGTTTAGGTTGTAGATGTGTCTTTCACTTCATTGATACTCTGATTTGTTTGAAATCCTTGCTTTTCTTTGCTTGGGAAGATGGTTATGATTTTTGAGAGTTGAATTGATTGTGACAGAATTACCCTGTGTGAGATTTGAGCCACTTTATGTTCTTTCTTGTGTGTGATATGTCTCTTGATTGCTTGCGCATATGCCTTGGCTTGACTCTTTTTGATGATTCTTGATTGATATGCATGTTTGGAAGTGATAAAGGCAATTTTGTTCTTGAGCCTCTCTAGCCAAATAAGCTTACCTTGTTTTGATCCTTTGATAACCCCTTTTGAGCCTATACTTTCCCCTATTTCTTTGTTTTGAAGCTCATACACTAGCCCTAAGTGAAAAACCATGATTACCTTAACCTTAGGGAATTTTGGAGCTTTGGAAGTGTTTTGGGAACAAGTGTGGTCTCTTAGGGGTTTCTGATGAGTTGGCTAGTTGGTTCCTCTTCTTGTTTTGTTTTGGTAAATATATGTGTATCTTGTCTTTTACAGTTTTGTTTTGAAAAGAGAAGAAAAGAAAAGAGACAGGATGAAAAAAAAGAGAGCAGAAAAACAGTAAAAAAATGAAAAAAAAATTGTGAATAATTGTGAATAATGGAGTCAAGAAGAGGACGGAAGTAGAGGTTGTGGGTGTGTTTGAATGTGTTTACACTTGTTCCCCATTGCTCCTCTGTTCCTTATGGTTTGTAGCTTCTTATCCAGATATATCTTCCCTTGTCCTTTGCCCCATTACAACCATGAAAAGACCTTTTGATTTGAACATGCGTATGTGCTTGAGTTTGATATTAGAGGCTTGCCAAGTCTGTTGTTGTTTGCTTTCTTGAGTGCATTGAGTTGAAATTCTTCACCTTATACACTTGAGAGAAACACTGATAGTGCATCTGTGAGGTTTTGTTACTTTTGATTCACCTCTTGAACTGATTGATCATTTTGCCATGTTTTGAATTGCTTGGATGATTTCATGAGTATCTGCTTTCTTTGATTTTGTGTTGGATATTATCTACTTCCTTTCTTGGTCCAGATTCCTTGAAAACTGTGTAATTCTGTTTCTGTCATTGTTAATCTTTGTTTTGTGTTTGTTGAATTGTGTCACTTCCCTGGATGTCCTCTGAACTATTCCTTGATTTGCGTCTTGATTTTGCCCAGGAGTGCAAAAGACTAAGTGTGGTCTATTTTGATGAACCAATACTTTCCTCACTTCACTTAGTTTAATGTGCTAGAATTAGTCGGGGAATTATGCTTAAACGTCCGGTATTTTCCTGTTTTTCCTAATTGTGCTTAATTTGATCGGAAATTCTTATTTTAACTAATTTGAATTATCTGAGCTTATTATTTTGCATTATTAATTATGGGAAAATTTTGGATAACTTTTTGGGACATTAGAAAGCTAAATGAGAAATGGAAATTGAGCCAATGCATCTTAGCCATTTTTATTTTCGCTGGCTGCCGCGTGAATGTTGTGTCAACTTGTGTGTCTTCGTTTGAGTTCAATTCTTATCCGTTTTCCATGCAATTTTTTTTCATAGTTTCGTCTGGATGTCTATTTTAACGTATAGTTTTTACTTTGTTCAAATTCGTTCTGTGCTGTTCCCAGTATTTATTTTACTCTCATATGTCAGTCCAGTAATTACTGTTTGAGTGATTTCTAATCTGTTGCATTGTTTGCTTGCTGTTTAGTAATTGTGGTGGCTGGAATTGATCATTGGACAGTGCTAAAAACCTCCCAACACTCTTAAACAAGGAATCCAACAGCTTGGGAGGCACTCACGGCCTCCACATCTCATAATTGTGCTTTAAGAGGAAAAAGTGCAAGTTGCCACATTGGAGAATTTTTCTTTGGAAAATTAAATGTGTGAGTCCGTGAAGCTGGAAGGAATGAGGGGGCCACCACTCACATTATTTTACATTGGCTTAGTAAAGCTCACGGGAAGGAGGTAGCAGGCAGGAGAGGAAATTCATTCTTTTGGCTTAGGAAAAAGTGTAGCTGATTTAATTTGGAGAAGCTTAAAGGGGTGTGACGGCTGGAAGAAGTGAAGACGCTGATCCACTTTTCTTTTTGGAAGCACACGTTTATTCCAGCAGCACTTTTGGAGCATCCAGCACGTGAATGAAAGGGGCTTCATTTAGTGAAAAGAAAGAAACCACATGGGCCCATAGAAGACAACACGGAGAGGTGCACACACAGATTAAGAGGTGCACGGCCGGGACACGCTGGCAGCAGGCTGAAGTAAGCTTCATCACGACCCAAAGGAGTCCAGCAAGCCTTCAATTCCAGATCCAGCAGCGAGAAGTGGAGTGGCTTTCATTCGGAGATGTTCTTCCAGCAGCAGCAACACGGCCCAAAGCACACAGCAGCAGCCTTGTGTCCAGCCGAGAAGCGTTCCAGTAGCTTGGGAGTCAGCACGTTGGGCTTCATTTTCCAGCAGCCTCCATGGCCCAGCAGCAAGAATGGGAGGTGCACAACACAGCAATAAACGGACACACTCTTTTGGGCTGGAGCTGCAGGACCACAGAGGATGCTTTTTGCTGTGAATGAGGTGACCTAGTAACTGAAAACGGAGGGGGGAGCACTGTTACATTAGATTATCTTTCACTGAAAAGAAAAAAAAACACACGGACATTGGGAGATGGAAGGTTACGGCTGAATAGAGAGCTCCAAGCAGGAGATGGCACATTGAAGGCGCTAGTTTCGTTTTCAATTAAGAAGCACACGATGTTAGGGAAAAGCTCCACGTTAATTTAATTTTGCTGATTTACTCATTGCCCTTTTAAATTAGTTCATGCATTTTTTTTACTTTGAAGTTTTCAGTCTATCAATGAATGTGCAGCGTTGGTGTGCAAGGTGATTCATAAATGAAGTTTTGATTTTTATTCCAGCAACGAGAAATGAGTGCTTCTTTCTTTAGACAATAGCATCACGGTGATTGATTAAGTTTGAAAACTGCTTTCCATTTCGTCCAGCAGCTGCACATCCACGAGAACTACATGGTGATGATTCATGGAGAAAGGGGTCTCTCGGGTTTTTTTTTTTTTCCAGCAGTAAGCACACAGTGATTTTAATTTGAGAAGTTCACACACTTTTTCTTGAAGTTTTATTCTAGTTGCATGGAGTTTCTTGTGCCTTTCACTTATTAGCATGTTGCATTTCTTTTTATTCCCGCTGCCATGATAATGTTTTCTAATTTATTTTCTTTGTACTTTTTCGTAGCACTTCATTTATTAGGTCTCATTTTCTTATTCCAATTCCTGCTGCTTGTGAAGTTGCTCTATGCATTAAATTGGTTAACGGAATCTTGCATTTAATTTCATTCCAAGCTGCAACGTGTTCTTCACTTTCTAGTTTAATCGTTGTAGTTAAATACAATACCATGTATTTCTTTATTATCTGCTGAATTTTAATTAGTTCGCACATCTCGTTGTACGACCGTTCGGTCTTCATGCTTTGCCGATTTATTTTAATGTTTTCAATTATGTTCGATCGTGTTTAATTCCTAGTTTTAATTTAGTTCTTTTGTAATCACAAAAACACTTTCAAACCCCCCCACTACGTGTTTGATCTGAGACTGAACCAAAATTGGTCCTTGAGAGACGACCTAGGAGTCACTTCCTAGTACTATACTGCATTCTTTTATGCACAACTTTTGTTGGGAGGTGCGACCCTCACATCAGGAAGATCTCTCTTTTCTTTTGTCTTGATTATTCAAAAGTTGACTAATCATGTCTTTGAGCTCACTAATCTCTCTATCCCTTTGTTCAAATTTTTGTTGAAATTCTTCCCTTAAAGAACTCTCACTATTGGGTTTGATGCTACCTTGCACACTTGATTGACTCATTCTTGTCAAATGAAAAAGGTTTTTACAAGGTTTTCAAAATATTTGACAAAGAATGAATGAAAAGATTTTCACAATTTTTTCTTTGTTTTTGGTGAAAAATTTCTTAAAGAGATTCTAAAGGTGAAAGATGTATCTAAGTAGCTCCCAGGAAGAAGAGGTGAGTCACTAATGGACAAGCTTAAAAACCAAGTTCTTCCTTAGCCAGAGTTTCCTTAGAGTTATCTTTTACCTAAGTTTCTAATTAGAAATTCTTCAAATTCTTTTCAAATGTTATGGACCTATAACCAAAGAAAGGTTGACTAAATGCTATGCAATCCTATATATACCACGGTGATGTGAGGGTCGCACCTCCCAACAAAAGTTGTGCATAAAAGAATGCAGTATAGTACTAGGAAGTGACTCCTAGGTCGTCTCTCAAGGACCAATTTTGGTTCAGTCTCAGATCAAACACGTAGTGGGGGGGGGGGTTTGAAAGTGTTTTTGTGATTACAAAAGAACTAAATTAAAACTAGGAATTAAACACGATCGAACATAATTGAAAACATTAAAATAAATCGGCAAAGCATGAAGACCGAACGGTCGTACAACGAGATGTGCGAACTAATTAAAATTCAGCAGATAATAAAGAAATACATGGTATTGTATTTAACTACAACGATTAAACTAGAAAGTGAAGAACACGTTGCAGCTTGGAATGAAATTAAATGCAAGATTCCGTTAACCAATTTAATGCATAGAGCAACTTCACAAGCAGCAGGAATTGGAATAAGAAAATGAGACCTAATAAATGAAGTGCTACGAAAAAGTACAAAGAAAATAAATTAGAAAACATTATCATGGCAGCGGGAATAAAAAGAAATGCAACATGCTAATAAGTGAAAGGCACAAGAAACTCCATGCAACTAGAATAAAACTTCAAGAAAAAGTGTGTGAACTTCTCAAATTAAAATCACTGTGTGCTTACTGCTGGAAAAAAAAAAAAAAACCCGAGAGACCCCTTTCTCCATGAATCATCACCATGTAGTTCTCGTGGATGTGCAGCTGCTGGACGAAATGGAAAGCAGTTTTCAAACTTAATCAATCACCGTGATGCTATTGTCTAAAGAAAGAAGCACTCATTTCTCGTTGCTGGAATAAAAATCAAAACTTCATTTATGAATCACCTTGCACACCAACGCTGCACATTCATTGATAGACTGAAAACTTCAAAGTAAAAAAAATGCATGAACTAATTTAAAAGGGCAATGAGTAAATCAGCAAAATTAAATTAACGTGGAGCTTTTCCCTAACATCGTGTGCTTCTTAATTGAAAACGAAACTAGCGCCTTCAATGTGCCATCTCCTGCTTGGAGCTCTCTATTCAGCCGTAACCTTCCATCTCCCAATGTCCGTGTGTTTTTTTTTCTTTTCAGTGAAAGATAATCTAATGTAACAGTGCTCCCCCCTCCGTTTTCAGTTACTAGGTCACCTCATTCACAGCAAAAAGCATCCTCTGTGGTCCTGCAGCTCCAGCCCAAAAGAGTGTGTCCGTTTATTGCTGTGTTGTGCACCTCCCATTCTTGCTGCTGGGCCATGGAGGCTGCTGGAAAATGAAGCCCAACGTGCTGACTCCCAAGCTACTGGAACGCTTCTCGGCTGGACACAAGGCTGCTGCTGTGTGCTTTGGGCCGTGTTGCTGCTGCTGGAAGAACATCTCCGAATGAAAGCCACTCCACTTCTCGCTGCTGGATCTGGAATTGAAGGCTTGCTGGACTCCTTTGGGTCGTGATGAAGCTTACTTCAGCCTGCTGCCAGCGTGTCCCGGCCGTGCACCTCTTAATCTGTGTGTGCACCTCTCCGTGTTGTCTTCTATGGGCCCATGTGGTTTCTTTCTTTTCACTAAATGAAGCCCCTTTCATTCACGTGCTGGATGCTCCAAAAGTGCTGCTGGAATAAACGTGTGCTTCCAAAAAGAAAAGTGGATCAGCGTCTTCACTTCTTCCAGCCGTCACACCCCTTTAAGCTTCTCCAAATTAAATCAGCTACACTTTTTCCTAAGCCAAAAGAATGAATTTCCTCTCCTGCCTGCTACCTCCTTCCCGTGAGCTTTACTAAGCCAATGTAAAATAATGTGAGTGGTGGCCCCCTCATTCCTTCCAGCTTCACGGACTCACACATTTAATTTTCCAAAGAAAAATTCTCCAATGTGGCAACTTGCACTTTTTCCTCTTAAAGCACAATTATGAGATGTGGAGGCCGTGAGTGCCTCCCAAGCTGTTGGATTCCTTGTTTAAGAGTGTTGGGAGGTTTTAGCACTGTCCAATGATCAATTCCAGCCACCACAATTACTAAACAGCAAGCAAACAATGCAACAGATTAGAAATCACTCAAACAGTAATTACTGGACTGACATATGAGAGTAAAATAAATACTGGGAACAGCACAGAACGAATTTGAACAAAGTAAAAACTATACGTTAAAATAGACATCCAGACGAAACTATGAAAAAAAATTGCATGGAAAACGGATAAGAATTGAACTCAAACGAAGACACACAAGTTGACACAACATTCACGCGGCAGCCAGCGAAAATAAAAATGGCTAAGATGCATTGGCTCAATTTCCATTTCTCATTTAGCTTTCTAATGTCCCAAAAAGTTATCCAAAATTTTCCCATAATTAATAATGCAAAATAATAAGCTCAGATAATTCAAATTAGTTAAAATAAGAATTTCCGATCAAATTAAGCACAATTAGGAAAAACAGGAAAATACCGGACGTTTAAGCATAATTCCCCGACTAATTCTAGCACATTAAACTAAGTGAAGTGAGGAAAATATTGGTTCATCACTTCCCATAGGAGAAGAGAAGAATCATCATCTTCTAGTGAGCTTGAGCAAAATAGTAGTCATCACAATGATGACCACTACCAAATGCCTCCTAGAAGACATCATAGAGTGAGAGAACACCATCCAAGAGAGCCCAAAATTGATCTACCTTCTTTTCATGGAAAGGATGATGTGGAAGAATATTTAGAGTGGGAAATGAAAGTTGAGCAATTGTTTGAGTGCCACCAAATAGATGATGAAAAGAGAGTCACCATGGCTTCTCTAAGCTTTCAAGGCTATGCCTTAATTTGGTGGACAGCCTTGGTCAAAGATTATAGGCTAAGACACTTACCTCCCATTAGATATTGGAATGAGTTAAGAACTTCCTTGAGGAGGAGGCATGTACCAGCCTACTATGATAGGGAGATAATGGATAAACTCCATAAACTCCAACAAAGGAACATGAGTGTTGAGGAATATAGACAAAAAATGGAATTACTCATGTTGAGGGCTGGGATAAGAGAAGAACCTAGGATAACAATTGCTAGATTTCAAAGTGGACTCAACTATGACATAAGAGATAGGGTTGAACTTATACCCTACAATGATCTCAATGAGTTAGTCCAACTTTGTGTGAGGGTAGAGCAACAACTAAAGAGGAAAAGCTCCACCAAGAAAGATTACCCTCATAGTTTTCACCATAAGAAAGAGTATAAGAGGGAGGGTAGTCAAACCAAGCCAAGATATGAAGAAAGAGAGAGAGAGAGAGGAAAAGAAAAAGTCAAAGAACCTTCAAGAGATCATAAGAGTAAGGAGACTAAGTGTTTTAGATGTGGGGAAAAAGGGCACTATGCGTCTGAGTGCCGCAATAGAAGGTCAACTTACATCCTTGAGCATGAGAGTGAAAGTGAGGGTTCTTCATATAGTGAGTCTGAAACATCCATTTCTGAAGAAGAAGAAGCTTTACCTTGTGATGGTGACTTACTTATGGTAAGGAGACTCCTGGAAAGTAAACATGTAGAATTAGAACAGTCACAAAGAGAGAACCTATTCCACACAAGATGCAAAGTTTTAGAAAAGACATGTTCAATGATAGTGGATAGTGGCTCTTGTTGCAACTGTTGTAGTTCTAGAATGGTAGAAAAGCTTGGCTTAACCACTACTCCTCATCCTAAACCTTATAAACTTCAATGGATCAAAGAGGATGATGGAATAGTAGTTAAAGAACAAGTCAGTGTACCTATTTCCATTGGCAAATATGAAGATCAAATTGTTTGTGATATAGTACCAATGGAAGCTGGGCACATATTACTTGGAAGACCTTGGCAATATGATAAACAAGCTTTACATGATGGAGTCACCAACAAAATCACCATTCAACACAAAGGAAAGAAAATTATTTTGTGTCCTCTTACACCTTCACAAGTGAGAGAGGATCAAATAATTCTTAGGAAAAAGTTGGATGGAGAAAAGAAAAAAGAAACTAAGAAAGAAAGAAAGAATTTGGTAACCCATGCCTCAGCCCATGAAGTTGTCCAACCTCAAACCTTGAATATTTCCAAAAATCTTTTTCTTGGACAACCTCATTTCCTTCTTTATTGCAAAGAGGCATTTGTTTCAATCACTCATGAACTTGGTTCTCTACCAAAGGGGTTGCAAAAACTTTTAAAGGAATTTGATGATATATTTCCCAAAGAGGTACCAAGTGGATTACCACCTTTGAGGGGAATAGAACATCAAATAGATTTGGTGCCTGGGGCAAGCCTACCCAATAGGCCAGCCTATAGAACCAACCCTATGGAAACAAAAGAAATAGAGAAACAAGTTAATGACTTGTTGAACAAAGGGTGGATCCAAAAGAGTTTAAGTCCCTGTGCTGTGCCTGTGTTGTTGGTCCCTAAAAAGGATGGGTCTTGGAGAATGTGTACAGATTGTAGGGCCATCAACAACATAACTGTCAAGTATAGGCATCCCATTCCTAGGCTAGATGACATGTTGGATGAATTACATGGAGCAAATCTCTTCACCAAAATTGATCTTAAAAGTGGATATCATCAGATAAGAATTCATGAAGGAGATGAATGGAAAACTGCTTTCAAGACCAAGTTTGGTTTGTATGAATGGTTAGTCATGCCCTTTGGCTTGACCAATGCTCCAAGTACATTCATGAGATTAATGAATCATGTGCTTAGGGAATGCATAGGCAGATTTGTAGTGGTCTACTTTGATGATATCCTAGTCTATAGTCAAGGCCTTCAAGAACATCTTAACCATGTCAGAAAAGTCTTGCTTCTTCTTAGAGAACATCATCTCTTTGCCAACTTTGACAAATGTACTTTTTGTCAAGAAAGTGTGATTTTCCTTGGATTCAAAGTGGGAAAAGAAGGAGTACATGTTGATCCAGAGAAGATCAAGGCTATACAAGAATGGCCAACCCCTAAAAATGTAGGAGAGGTGAGAAGTTTTCATGGGTTAGCAAGTTTTTATAGAAGATTTGTAAAAGACTTCTCCACCATAGCTGCTCCTTTAAATGAGCTAGTCAAGAAAGATATGCCTTTTATTTGGGGTGATAAGCAAGAGTTGTCTTTTGAGACTTTAAAACACAAGTTAACACATGCACCTATTCTAGTTTTGCCTAATTTTTCCAAAGCCTTTGAACTAGAATGTGATGCATCTGGGGTAGGAATAGGAGCTGTTTTAATACAAGGAGGACATCCCGTAGCTTACTTTAGTGAAAAACTTAGGGGGCCTACCTTAAACTATCCTACTTATGACAAAGAGTTGTATGCCCTCATTAGAGCTTTGAAAACTTGGGAGCATTACTTGGTAACTAGAGAATTCATCATACACACTGACCATGAATCTCTCAAGTACATTAAAGGGCAAGCAAAGCTAAACAAAAGACATGCAAAGTGGGTGGAATATCTTGAGCAATTTCCCTATGTCATCAAACACAAAAAGGGGAGTACTAATGTTGTTGCGGATGCTTTATCTAGAAGACATGCATTATTAGTAACCCTAGGATCCCAAATATTAGGATTTGATGACATAAAAGAGTTATATGAAAATGATGAAACATTTGCATCCACTTATTCATCATGTCTTAAGAAGCCTTTTGATGGATTCTATCTTTCTGAGGGGTATCTTTTTAATAAAGGAAAACTTTGTATACCCCAAGGATCCATTAGAAAACTTCTTATAAAAGAAAGTCATGGAGGAGGACTCATGGGCCATCATGGAGTTGATAAAACTCTAAACATTTTGAAAAGTAAATTTTATTGGCCACACATGAGAATAGATGTTCAAAGGCATTGTTCTAAATGTATAGCTTGTTTACAAGCTAAGTCCAAAATTATGCCTCATGGACTTTATACACCTCTTCCTATAGCTAATACCCCTTGGGAGGACATAAGCATGGACTTTGTCTTAGGATTGCCAAGAACTCAAAGGGGGTATGATTCTATATTTGTGGTAGTAGATCGTTTTAGTAAAATGGCTCATTTTATACCCTGCCACAAAGTAGATGATGCTAGCTATATCTCTAGACTCTTCTTTAAAGAGATAGTGAGATTGCATGGCTTACCCAAAACTATAGTGTCTGATAGAGATGTGAAGTTTCTAAGCCATTTTTGGAAAACTTTATGGGAAAAGCTTGGAACTAAACTTCTATTTTCTACTACATGTCACCCACAAACTGATGGGCAAACTGAAGTAGTAAATAGATCTTTATCTACATTATTAAGGGTAATATTAAGAGGAAATAACAAATCTTGGGATGAACATCTACCTCATATTGAATTTGCTTATAATAGAGTAGTCCACAAGACTACTAATCTTTCTCCTTTTGAGGTTGTTTATGGTTTTAACCCTATCACACCTCTTGATTTACTACCTCTTCCAGAATCATCTTCTTTTCTTCATAAAGAAGGTGCTTCTAAAGCGGAGTTTATCAAGAAGTTACATGAGAAAGTTAAAATCCAAATTGAAAAACAAACTCAAAAATATGCAGAACACAACAACAAAGGGAGAAAGAAAATAGTTTTTGAAAAAGGAGACCTAGTTTGGCTTCATTTGAGAAAGGAAAGATTTCCCTCTCAAAGGAAATCCAAACTTAGTCCAAGAGGAGATGGTCCATTCAAGGTGGTCAAAAGGATAAATGATAATGCATACATATTAGACCTTCCTGAAAGTTATGGTGTCAGTCCTACTTTTAACATCTGCGATTTAATTCCTTTCACAGGAGATGATCAACAGGATGAAGCAGATCTGAGGACAGATCTTTTTCAAGAGGGAGGGTCTGATGGAAGACCATCTAAGATGCACATTGGACCTCTTACTAGATCCATGGCAAAGAGGATTCAAGAGGAAGAAGGACCACATACTATTTTGCTTCTATGGAAGGTTACTTATAAAAATCCTTCTTCTCTTAACTAAAGCATTTATACTTTGTTTTGTAGGAATTAATAAATCTTGGAGACTATGATTGAGCCATCCAAGAAGATAAATCAATAGATCAAGCAAAAGAGCCAAAAAGAGGTGCTTACGGCATGCACCAACATTTTCCACGTGAAATGGGCTGATGTGGAAGGAAGCACACACCTTGCTTGATGAGCTGGAAAGAGGCATGGACCTTGCTTGATCAAAATAAATCTGAACCATTTGAATTTAGGAGGGAATTAGAATTAGAAATTAGGCTCCTCTTCACCTATTAATAAGAGGGCCTTTTCCTTGTATTGATTCACTTTTGAGCTTAATAATATGCTGCAGAAATTGTTTTCCAGCTTTTGTGCTCTTAAGTCACCTTTGAATTACTACTTCTCCACCTTTCCTCAAGCTTCCGTCCTCTGTATGAAGGCCCTCTGAGCTGTGAGGCTTCACCCATACACCTTTCCTCCATTAAAACACATCAAACACTGCATCATTTTATCCATCCGCTGCACCAATTTTCATTACTGGTTTTCTCTGGTCTGGAACCTCTTCCTACACGTTTCCAGCTGGGAATTGGTCTCCATCAGGAGGAAGTTGACGAAGTGAACGAAGTTGACGAAGTGGACGAAGTGGAGGATGTGGACGAAGCGGACGAAGCCGAGGAAGTAGAGGAAGTGGAGGAAGTTGACGAAATTGACAAAGTTGACGAAGTGGAGGAAGTTGGCAAAGTTGATGAAGTGGATGAAGTTGACGAAGTGGAGAATGTTGACGAAGTGGAAGAAGGGAAGCGGACGAAGTTGATGAAGTGGAGCAAATGGAGGAAGTGGCGAAGTGGCGAAGTGGCAAAGTGGCGAAGTGGACGTAGCGGAGGAAGCGGAGGAAGTGGAGGAAGTGGATGAAGTTGACGAAGTTGACAAAGTGGACGAAGTGGAGGAAGTTGATCAAGTTGACGAAGTTGACGAAGTGGAGGATGTGGAGGAAGTGGAGGAACTGGACGATGTGGACGAAGTGGAGGAAGTGGAGGAAGTGGAGGAAGTGGATGAAGTGGAGGAAGTTGACGAAGTTGACAAAGTGGACGAAGTGGAGGAAGTTGATGAAGTTGACGAAGTGGACGAAGTGGAGGATGTGGAGGAAGTGGAGGAAGTGGATGAAGTGGAGGAAGTGGGCGAAGCTGACGAAGTGGACGAAGTTGACGAAGTGGACGAAGTAGACAAAGTGGAGGAAGTGGACGAAGTGTACAAAGTGGAGGAAGTAGAGGAAGTGGAGGAAGTGGAGGAAGTGGAGGAAGTGGAGGAAGTGGACGAAGTGGCGTAAGTGGAGGAAGTGGAGGAAGTGGACGAAGTTGAAGATGTAGACGAAGTGGACGAAGTGGAGGAAGTGGAGGAAGTGGAGGAAGTGTACGAAGCGTAGGAAGCCCAGGCTGTGGAGGAAGTGGAGGAAGTGGAGAAAGTGGATGAAGTTGACGAAGTTGACAAAGTGGACAAAGTGGAGGAAGTTGATGAAGTTGATGAAGTTGACGAAGTGGACGAAGTTGACGAAATGGACGAAGTTGACGAAGTGGAGGAAGTGGAGGAAGTGGAGGATGTGGAGGAAGTGGAGGAAGTGGAGGAAGTGGAGGAAGTTGATGAAGTTGATGAAGTTGATGACGTGGACGAAGTTGACGAAGTGGACAAAGTTGACGAAGTGGCCGAAGTGGAAGAAGGGATGCGGACGAAGTTGATGAAGAGGAGGAAACGGAGGAAGTGGCAAAGTGGCAAAGTGGCAAAGTGGCGAAGTGGACGTAGCGGAGGAAGCGGAGGAAGTGGAGGAAGTGGAGGAAGTGAATGAAGTTGACGAAGTTGACAAAGTGGACAAAGTGGAGGAAGTTGATGAAGTTGACGAATTTTGACGAAATGGAGGATGTGGAGGAAATGGAGGAAGTGGAGGATGTGGACGAAGTGGAGGAAGTGGAGGAAGTGGAGGAAGTGGATGAAGTGGAGGAATTTGACGAAGCTGACGAAGTGGACGAAGTTGACGAAGTGGAGGAAGTGGAGGAAGTGGAGGAAGTGGAGGAAGTGGAGGAAGTGGACGAAGTGTACAAAGTGGAGCAAGTAGAGGAAGTGGAGGAAGTGGAGGAAGTGGAGGAAGTGGAGGAAGTGGAGGAAGTGGCGGAAGTGGACGAAGTGGAGGCAGTGGAGGAAGTGGACGAAGTGGCGTAAGTGGAGGAAGTGGAGGAAGTGGACGAAGTTGAAGATGTAGACGAAGTGGACGAAGTGGAGGAAGTGGAGGAAGTGGAGGAAGTGTACGAAGCGTAGGAAGCCCAGGCTGTGGAGGAAGTGGACGAAGTGGAGAAAGTGGATGAAGTTGACGAAGTTGACAAAGTGGACAAAGTGGAGGAAGTTGATGAAGTTGATGAAGTTGACGAAGTGGACGAAGTTGATGAAATGGACGAAGTTGACGAAGTGGAGGAAGTGGAGGAAGTGGAGGATGTGGAGGAAGTGGAGGAAGTGGAGGAAGTGGAGGAAGTTGATGAAGTTGATGACGTGGACGAAGTTGACGAAGTGGACAAAGTTGACGAAGTGGCCGAAGTGGAAGAAGGGATGCGGACGAAGTTGATGAAGAGGAGGAAACGGAGGAAGTGGCGAAGTGGCAAAGTGGCAAAGTGGCGAAGTGGACGTAGCGGAGGAAGCGGAGGAAGCGGAGGAAGTGGAGGAAGTGGAGGAAGTGAATGAAGTTGACGAAGTTGACAAAGTGGACAAAGTGGAGGAAGTTGATGAAGTTGACGAATTTTGACGAAATGGAGGATGTGGAGGAAATGGAGGAAGTGGAGGATGTGGACGAAGTGGAGGAAGTGGAGGAAGTGGAGGAAGTGGATGAAGTGGAGGAAGTTGACTGATAACAGTTGAAAAACTGTTATTTTCATGCTTAAAGTTGATACTAAAAGCAACCTTTAGACTTAGAAACTAGCTTGAAATCATGCCTTTTGTTTATATTTTCAGAAATAAGAGAGCTGGACAGGTTTATGCTTGATTTAAGTGTTCTTGTGCAGGTTTTGAGGTGAATTTGGTGAAAGAAGTGAAGAATAAGAGAGAGGACATTAGAAAAGACAAGAAAGAGTGCAAAAAGGAGAAGTCGAAGGCACCGCTCAGCGGCAAACTACCGCTGAGCGGCACTCAAGAGGTGACGTTGGAACCGCTGAGGGGCAAAATGGCCGCTGAGGGGAAGAAAGAAGACGCGCAATCACCGCTGAGCGGTAAATACCGCTGAGCGGCACTTTTTGGGCTTGGACTTTTGTAATCTTTTGTAACTCTAGATTAGTATATAAGGGCTTGCACGTCCTATAGTTAGGAATCTTTGGCAGAAACGAGGCAAACACTCTCTCTTTCACCCCTTTGAAGGAGGATCTTGGATGCTCAGGCTACCTCTTCACCTTTATTGGGTTTATTCTTTCATACTTTCATTGTTATTCATCTAGGTTCACCATGAATATGGTGAACTAAACCTTGTATGTTTGTTGGGGAATCAAAGTAATCTCTTGAAGCTCTCATATATGGATTTGTTGAGTACATCTTTGAATTAAGACATATGCTTTCTTTCATCATTAGTTAGGGTTTTTCCTCTTTGCTCAATGCTTGCATTGTTTAACTCATTCTAATGCATGATTATTGGTTTTGTTGATACGGACACGTACGGGGAAATCTAGATCCGGGGAATTTCTCCCAATATTATACTGACAATATTATATTGGTTGCCTTTAAGCTCCTGCACTCATGAACTAATCATTAGGAATGCTAGGAATTGTATGAACTATTTGATTAGGGAGAAGCCATCTAGAATGGTACATTAGAGAGTGGCATTAACAATGATGATTTGAATGTTGAATTCCTAAAATATATGAGAGTGGATGAGATGAAATTGACCCCCAACAACATATTCATTCATATATTTCCTTGAAAGTGTTTATCTTTTGTCTTTGTCATTGATCAATTCATGCATACATATTTAATTTTCGTCTTTGCATATTAAACTTCAATTATTGTGTTCTTAAGTCTTAGCTAATCAACAAATCACATAACTAAACTAGGCCGTGAGTCCTTTGGGAGAACGATACTTGGTCTTACCAAGTTTATTACTTGAAACGATTCGGTCATACTTGCCGATTGTGAAACAAGTTTGTGACATCATATTTTGGTGCTTACAAATTTGTCCATCAAGTTTTTGGCGCCGTTGCCGGGGACTCGTGGTTTAACTGGTTAATTTGTGTGATTATTGATTATCTTTGACTTATTTTTTTATTTTATTTTAAATTTCGAATTTTTATTTTATTTTATTTTTCTGTTTATATTTTTCAGTTTGTATTTTATTTGATTTTATTTTAATTTTCTGTTTTCTGTTTTTCTGTTTTCTATTTTTATTTTCTGTTTTTTATTTTTCGGTTTTTATTTGATTTGATTTTGTTTTATTTGATTAGATTAGATTTTATTTTATTTTATTTTATTTTCTGTTTGTATTTTATTTTATTTTATTTTATTTTTCTGTTTTTATTTTTCTGTTTTTATTTCCTATCTTCTTATCTTTTCAATTATATCCTTTGATTTTTTTTTCTTTTCTTTATCTTTTTGTGCTAACAATTGTTTTTAGGGTTTTGTGCCTAATGTCTGCAGAATGCAATTCGGTCAAGAATTTAACTATATGGGCACTCAATTCTACCAAAGTAATCTCAACCACTGGTGGGAACATCACTCAAGTATGGATCAAAGCCAATCTTGGCAAGCTGCTGGACAATTTGAGAACCAACCACAACAACAATGGCAGCAACAACCCTTTCTATCAGGAAGTTTGGATAGGTTGGAGGACACCCTTCAACGATTTTTGAAAAATTCCGACTCTACTCAGAAAAGCATTGAAGAATCATTTAAAAGAATGGAAATGCACCTTCGTTACATTAGTCAGAGATTAAATGATGATGTTAATACTGAAGTTAACCTTAAGGAGGAAGGGCAAGTCATTATCACTGAAAGTGACAAGATTCTTGATGAGGAAACATTAGAGGGAGATGAGGAAAGGGTAGAGAGAAAAGAGAAAGAAGAATTGAGTGAGAAAGATAAAGATGAAGAAAAAGAAAAAGAATTGGTTGAGAAAGAAGAGAGAAAGAAAATTTGTGTGAAGATAAAGAAGTTGAGGAGAAAAAGAGAAAGGAAGAAAAAAATAAAAGAAGAGAAAAAGAGAAAATTTAGGGAGAGAAAAAGGAAGAAAAAGAAGATGAGAGGAAAGAAGAAGAAATCACATGAAAAATCACATCCTCATCTAAAGAAGAATCATAGGAAGGAAAAGAAATTTAAGTGCTTCATGGAAATCTTCAAGAAATTGGAGATTAAAGTTCCTATGATTGAGACACTGCAACAGGTTCCTGGTTTGATCAAATTTCTGAAGAAGTTCAGTAGGAAGAAGAAGAAAAAGAAGAAGGAACTTGAGCTTTACTGGGTCAAGCTAATGACATTAAAAGAGCGCTTGCTGGGAGGCAACCCAGTGAATTTAAAAACTTTTGATTTGGTTTTGTAATTTTTAATTTGTGAACATTAGTTTTGTAAATATTTTTGTTGGATCCAGCATCTACTGAAGGATGTTAGGTTTGTAACACCTACTGATGGGTGTTGGTGAGAAAATTTTGCACCTACTGATGGGTGCTGGTAAGTTGGAAACACCTACTGATGGGTGTTGGTGGAATTTGGGTCAGGCTCGTGACGTTAAACAAGCGCTACCTGGGAGGCAACCCAGTTGATTGATTGTTTTTGTTTGTTTATTTTAGTTTAGGATTTGCATAAGCATTTTTAACATTGAATTGCAGGGAACCTATGAGGGGTATGCTAGGAAGGCACGTAGGTCAAGAAAAGAAGGAGAAGGGCACATCACGAAAGTGCCGCTGAGCGGCAATTACCGCTGAGCGGTACTATCGCAGATGGGCTTAAGTTCCCCTTAGCGGAACCCGAGCCCATTGGGGTATTTTTAAACCCTAAGCTGCGCGTTTTTATATTCTTTCAAGCTCTTCTCTGCATTAAGACTCCCACATATCTCCTCTTAGGTTTCCCACATCTTTTTACTCTTCCCTCTTTAGAAAATTTCTCTTCCACTCACTTTTACACTAGTGTGCTATCAAAGTTTGGGGTTGGAAGAGAGCATTCTAGTTTGGAAGCATTCTCATATCATCTAGCATCTCCACCCAAGTAAGTAAAATGCATTTTGTTCATTCGAGGGTTCTTGAAATTGACTGTGATTGTCAAAGCATGAATATTTAGGGGTTTTGATTTCTATGCATGATTTGATGATATATTTGATGTTTGAACCGATTAAACTGCTTGATTATGAACTGGAAAACTGAAAATTGCATTTGGGTGGAGTTAGGACAGTTTAAAAACGAGATTTGCAAAAATCTGCAGATCACCGCTGAGCGGCATTTACCGCTGAGCGGCACTCTGCCAGATTTGTTTTTTCTGGTTTGTTGCGTGTTTGAATGTGGCACTGGTGGCGCTGAGGGGAAATTCTGGCCCTCAGCGGTGGTTTAGCTTCGACAGGAGTTATGTTCTATGTTTTACTAATGATTAACATCATGTTCTGTGGTTTTGCTTGTGTTTTGAATGCAGGAATGGCATCCTCTTCAGGAAAGAGATTGAAAACCATGGCAACCAAGAGAAAGGAAAAGGAACCAGAGCAGCCCCATAATGGCAGGTTCCTCTCTAGGAAACATGAGAAGCACTTTAGGGTGGTTCAGGACAGGAGACTTCTAATGGAGAGAAAGGTTGGAATGATACCTAACTTTGCTCCTCAATTTGGAGAGCAAGTGTTAGGGAATGATTGGGGGAAGCTAGCCACTTATCCATCACCTGCCAACATAGCTGTGGTGAAAGAATTCTACACCAATGCAAAGAAGATTGGTGATTATCCAGCTGAGAATTATTTGGGCTATGTTAGAGGCCATGCTATCAGGTATGATCCTGACTCCATCAATAACTTTCTGGATACTGTGTGGGCTGGTGAGCAATGCCAGTTTGCTCTTAGCATGGAGGAAGGTGCTGACTTTGAGGATGTTGAGAGAGTATTGTGCATACCTGGAGGACACTTCCAAAGGAATAGATTTGGCTTAGTGGTTAATATTAGGAGGACAGATTTGACTCCTCTTGCAAAGTATTGGATGGCATTTTCTCATGCCAACATTCAGCCATGTTCACATGTGTCAGATATTACTCTCAGCAGGGCACTCTTCATCTACTGTGCTATCAGAAACTTGAATGTTAATATTGGGCAGGTGATAGCTGATGAGATTAGTGTGTGTGCTAACACCTCAAACAACAAAGCACCACTGGGACATCCTTCTTTGATCACTCACCTTTGCAAGCTAGCTGGGGTGGACACTTCTGTTCCACCATTTGAGAGGCCAAGAAAAGCTATAGATGAGGCCTATTACAGACAGTACTGTGGAGGTGAGGAGGCAGCTCAGCCAGTGCCACCACGCCAGGCTCGTAGAGAGAGAAGGCCAGCACAGAGCAGGACTTCTGCTGATACTCATGAGGCAGAACCAGTCCAGATGAGGGACATGTATATGTCTCTTATAGGTGCTCAGTTGCAGTCCATCCACAGAGGGTAGGTGGCCACGGCTGAGATGATAGTGGGGATGTATGATACCCCTCCAGCACACAGGTGGACTATGGATGAATTCCATAATGTGGTAGCTTGGCCAGAAGAACCATGGCATGGAGGAGCTGAAGCAGCTGAAGCTTCAGCCCGAGACATGGATGAAGATGAAGTTGAGGAGGAGGATGCGTTTGATGATGATGATGATGAGGAAGAAGAGGAAGATACAGAGGACAGTTCAGACTGATGAGGAGCTGAGATAGCATTTACTGATGAATGCTATCATATGATTATGCTTTTGTGGTTAAAGTTTTCTGAACTTATTTGTTTTTGTTTTTAGATTAGGGTTTGATGTACTCTATTGAACACCTGGTTTGTTATGATGGTTTGCTATTAACTGTGATTGTGTGATAAGTAATGCTTGATGATGCTTATTGATTGATTGATGTTGAGATGATGTGCACATTAAAATGCTTATACAGGTGATTCACAAGCTTTGTGAACAAATGCATAATATCATGATTGTGATTGTGAAATTAAGCAGGATGTGCATGTCAAATGTGAATGAGCTTATATGTGAGGTTTTGAGCTCCAGAGTTGTTATTGTTGAATGCTATTACTTTGAAAGCATGAATGACTTTGCCCAGGTTTTCTACGATTGAATCAATTGCTTGTTTTGCATCATATGATCAAAGGCCGTGTTTTTGAAACCCTTTTTATTGGCCAAATTCATAAAGTTAGCCTTCTAAAAGAGAACACGTTGTGTTCTATCCTTTGAACCCTTAGCCTTAAATATACACTGAACACCCTTGATTGAAAATCTTTACCTTGAGTTAAGTAGAAGATCTTGTGTGGTATTGTTAAATGTTCAAGTTTGGGGTTATTGGGGAAACATGAAAAAGGAAAAAGCATTGAGCTAAGAGCTAAAAAGTAAGAATATGCAAAGAAAAGAAAAGAAAAAGAAGCAAAGCTCAATGCAAATGCAAAAGCAAAGGCAAAAGAAAGTTGGGAATGAATAAAAAGATTGTGTTGTTATGATTCTCTTAACTCAAGGATTTTGTGATCCAGAAAAACCAATTTTCTTGTTAGCCCAGCCACATTATAAGCCATTGAAAAGTCCTTGTGATGATGCATGTTTGTGAATGTATTTGATTGTGGTTAAATGAAAGGCAAAGTTGATTCATGTGACATTGTGATAGTGGAGTGAATGAGTGAAACACTTTACCTCTTATACACTTGTGTGTTGAGTGAAACACTTTACCTAGTGAGGAAATATTCCATAAGCACATGAACATCCATGCTTAATTGATTGATCATTCATGAAAAATAGCATTTGTTGGAATTTAAATGACTTTGTGAACACTAAAGCATGTGCACATCTTGATTGAACTCTTGGTCTTAAGTTTGAGTGAAGTTATTACTTATCTTGAAAAGAGGATTTTGAATGAGTGAACCATCATATGAATTGGTTGGAGATGGAGTTACATTTTATTTGCTTGAGGACAAGCAAAGTTCTAAGTTTGGGGTTGTGATAACAGTTGAAAAACTGTTATTTTCATGCTTAAAGTTGATACTAAAAGCAACCTTTAGACTTAGAAACTAGCTTGAAATCATGCCTTTTGTTTATATTTTCAGAAATAAGAGAGCTGGACAGGTTTATGCTTGATTTAAGTGTTCTTGTGCAGGTTTTGAGGTGAATTTCGTGAAAGAAGTGAAGAATAAGAGAGAGGACATTAGAAAAGACAAGAAAGAGTGCAAAAAGGAGAAGTCGAAGGCACCGCTCAGCGGCAAACTACCGCTGAGCGGCACTCAAGAGGTGACGTTGGAACCGCTGAGGGGCAAAATGGCCGCTGAGGGGAAGAAAGAAGACGCGCAATCACCGCTGAGCGGTAAATACCGCTGAGCGGCACTTTTTGGGCTTGGACTTTTGTAATCTTTTGTAACTCTAGATTAGTATATAAGGGCTTGCACGTCCTATAGTTAGGAATCTTTGGCAGAAACGAGGCAAACACTCTCTCTTTCACCCCTTTGAAGGAGGATCTTGGATGCTCAGGCTACCTCTTCACCTTTATTGGGTTTATTCTTTCATACTTTCATTGTTATTCATCTAGGTTCACCATGAATATGGTGAACTAAACCTTGTATGTTTGTTGGGGAATCAAAGTAATCTCTTGAAGCTCTCATATATGGATTTGTTGAGTACATCTTTGAATTAAGACATATGCTTTCTTTCATCATTAGTTAGGGTTTTTCCTCTTTGCTCAATGCTTGCATTGTTTAACTCATTCTAATGCATGATTATTGGTTTTGTTGATACGGACACGTACGGGGAAATCTAGATCCGGGGAATTTCTCCCAATATTATACTGACAATATTATATTGGTTGCCTTTAAGCTCCTGCACTCATGAACTAATCATTAGGAATGCTAGGAATTGTATGAACTATTTGATTAGGGAGAAGCCATCTAGAATGGTACATTAGAGAGTGGCATTAACAATGATGATTTGAATGTTGAATTCCTAAAATATATGAGAGTGGATGAGATGAAATTGACCCCCAACAACATATTCATTCATATATTTCCTTGAAAGTGTTTATCTTTTGTCTTTGTCATTGATCAATTCATGCATACATATTTAATTTTCGTCTTTGCATATTAAACTTCAATTATTGTGTTCTTAAGTCTTAGCTAATCAACAAATCACATAACTAAACTAGGCCGTGAGTCCTTTGGGAGAACGATACTTGGTCTTACCAAGTTTATTACTTGAAACGATTCGGTCATACTTGCCGATTGTGAAACAAGTTTGTGACATCATATTTTGGTGCTTACAAATTTGTCCATCAAGTTTTTGGCGCCGCTGCCGGGGACTCATGGTTTAACTGGTTAATTTGTGTGATTATTGATTATCTTTGACTTATTTTTTTTATTTTTAAATTAAATTTCGAATTTTTTTATTTATTTATTTTATTTTATTTTTCTGTTTATATTTTTCAGTTTGTATTTTATTTTATTTTATTTTATTTTATTTTTCTATTTTTCTGTTTTTCTGTTTTTCTGTTTTCTGTTTTTATCTTCTGAATCTTATATCTTCTCTTATATCTTTTATTTGACTTTAATTTTGAATTTCTGTTTTTATTTTCTGTTTTTATTTTTTTGGTTATTATTTTATTTTATTTTATTTTATTTTCTGTTTTTATTTTATTTTATTTTATTTTTCTATTTTTATTTTTCTGTTTTTATTTCCTATCTTTTTATCTTTTCAATTATATCCTTTGATTTTTTTATTTTTTTTTTTCTCTATCTTTTTGTGCTAACAAATATTTTCTAGAGTTTTGTGCCTAATGTTTGCAGGATGCAATTCGAACAAGAATTTAATAGGCACTCAATTCTACTAAGGTAATTTCAATCACTGGTGGGATCTCACTCAAGCATGGATGATGATCAATTTTGGCAAGCTGTCGAACAATTTAAGAATCTACCACCACAACAAAGGCAGAAAAAACCCTCTCTATCGGGAAGAAGGATAACGTTGGAGGAGGCAGTTCAACAGTACATACAGATACCTGATCGTCATCACAAAACCACTCAAGCTGCCGAAGAATTTGATAGGCTGCCACCACAACAATGGCAGCAACAAACCTCTCCATCAGTAAATTTGGATGACACCCAACAATTTTTGAAAAATTTGGAGATGCACCTTCGTTTCATTAGTCAAAAATTGAATGTTAAGGTTAATACTGAAGTTAACCTTAAGGAGGAAGGTCAAGTCATTGTCACTGAAAGTGACAAGATTTTTGCTGAGAAAGAAATAGAGAGAGATGAGGAAAAGATAGAGAGAGAAGAAAAAGAAGAGTTGAGTGAGAAAGATAAAGATGAAGAAAAAGAAAAAGAAGTGGTTGAGAGAGAAGAGAGAAAGAAAATTTGTGTGAAAATAAAGAAGTTGAGGAGAAGAAGAGAAGGGAAGAAAAAAATAAAAGAAAAGAAAAAGAGAAAATTTGGGGAGAGAAAGCGTAAGAAAAAGAAGATGAGAGGAAAGAAGAAGAAATCATATGAAAAATCACATCCTCATCTAAAGAAGAATCATAGGAAGGAAAAGAAATTCAAGTGCTTTATGGAAATCTTCAAGAAATTGGAGATTAAAGTTCCTATGATTGAGACATTGCAACAGGTTCCTGGTTTGATCAAATTTCTGAAGAAGTTCAGTAGAAAGAAGAAAAAGAAGAAGGAACCTGAGCTTTACTGGGTCAAGCTAATGACGTTAAAGAAGCGCTTGCTGGGAGGCAACCCAGTAGATTTACAAACTTTTGATTTGGTTTTATAATTTGTAATTTGTGAACATTATTCTGGACATTATTTTGTTGGATTTAGCATCTACTGAAGGATGCTAGGTGGTTAAGTATCTACTGAAGGATACTAAGTTTGTAACACCTACTGATGGGTGTTGGTGAGAAGATTTTGCACCTACTGATGGGTGCTGGTAAGTTTGAAACACCTATTGATGGGTGTTGGTGGATTTTGGGTCAGGCTCGTGACGTTAAACAAGCGCTACCTGGGAGGCAACCCAGTTGATTGATTGTTTTCTGTTTGTTTATTTTTAGGATTTGCATAAGCATTTTTAACATTGAATTGCAGGGAACCTATGAGGGGTATGCTAGGAAGGCACGTAGGTCAAGAAAAGAAGGAGAAGGGCACATCACGAAAGTGCCGCTGAGCGGCAATTACCGCTGAGCGGTACTATCGCAGATGGGCTTAAGTTCCCCTTAGCGGAACCCGAGCCCATTGGGGTATTTTTAAACCCTAAGCTGCGCGTTTTTATATTCTTTCAAGCTCTTCTCTGCACTAAGACTCCCACATATCTCCTCTTAGGTTTCCCACATCTTTTTACTCTTCCCTCTTTAGAAAATTTCTCTTCCACTCACTTTTACACTAGTGTGCTATCAAAGTTTGGGGTTGGAAGAGAGCATTCTAGTTTGGAAGCATTCTCATATCATCTAGCATCTCCACCCAAGTAAGTAAAATGCATTTTGTTCATTCGAGGGTTCTTGAAATTGACTGTGATTGTCAAAGCATGAATATTTAGGGGTTTCGATTTCTATGCATGATTTGATGATATATTTGATGTTTGAACCGATTAAACTGCTTGATTATGAACTGGAAAACTGAAAATTGCATTTGGGTGGAGTTAGGACAGTTTAAAAACGAGATTTGCAAAAATCTGCAGATCACCGCTGAGCGGCATTTACCGCTGAGCGGCACTCTGCCAGATTTGCTTTTTCTGGTTTGTTGCGTGTTTGAATGAGGCACTGGTGGCGCTGAGGGGAAATTCTGGCCCTCAGCGGTGGTTTAGCTTCAAAAGGAGTTTTGTTTTGTGTTTACTAATGATTAACATCATGTTCTGTGGTTTTGGATTTATGTTTGAATGCAGGAATGGCATCCTCTTCAGGAAAGAGATTGAAAACCATGGCAACCAAGAGAAAGGAAAAGGAACCAGAGCAGCCCCATAATGGCAGGTTCCTCTCTAGGAAACATGAGAAGCACTTTAGGGTGGTTCAGGACAGGAGACTTCTAATGGAGAGAAAGGTTGGAATGATACCTAACTTTGCTCCTCAATTTGGAGAGCAAGTGTTAGGGAATGATTGGGGAAAGCTAGCCACTTATCCAGCACCTGCCAACATAGCTGTGGTGAAGGAATTCTACACCAATGCAAAGAAGATTGGTGATTATCCAGCTGAGAATTATTTGGGCTATGTTAGAGGCCATGCTATCAGGTATGATCCTGACTCCATCAATAACTTTCTGGATACTGTGTGGGCTGGTGAGCAATGCCAGTTTGCTCTTAGCATGGAGGAAGGTGCTGACTTTGAGGATGTTGAGAGAGTATTGTGCATACCTGGAGGACACTTCCAAAGGAATAGATCTGGCTCAGTGGTTAATATTAGGAGGACAGATTTGACTCCTCTTGCAAAGTATTGGATGGCATTTTCTCATGCCAACATTCAGCCATGTTCACATGTGGAGGAAGTTGATGAAGTTGACGAATTTTGACGAAATGGAGGATGTGGAGGAAATGGAGGAAGTGGAGGATGTGGACGAAGTGGAGGAAGTGGAGGAAGTGGAGGAAGTGGATGAAGTGGAGGAAGTTGACGAAGCTGACGAAGTGGACGAAGTTGACGAAGTGGAGGAAGTGGAGGAAGTGGACGAAGTGGACGAAGTGTACAAAGTAGAGGAAGTAGAGGAAGTGGAGGAAGTGGAGGAAGTGGAGGAAGTGGAGGAAGTGGAGGAAGTGGAGGAAGTGGAGGAAGTGGACGAAGTGGCGGAAGTGGACAAAGTGGAGGCAGTGGACGAAGTGGACGAAGTTGAAGATGTAGACGAAGTGGTCGAAGTGGAGGAAGTGTACGAAGCGTAGGAAGCCCAGGCTGTGGAGGAAGTGGAGGAAGTTGAGAAAGTGGATGAAGTTGACGAAGTTGACAAAGTGGACAAAGTGGAGGAAGTTGATGAAGTTGACGAAGTGGACAAAGTTGACGAAATGGACGAAGTTGACGAAGTTGACGAAGTGGAGGAAGTTGAGGAAGTGGAGGATGTGGACGAAGTGGGGGAAGTTGATGAAGTTGATGAAGTTGATGAAGTGGACGAACTTGACGAAGTGAAGGAAGTGGAGGAAGTTGAGGTAGTGGCGAAGTGGACGAAGTGGACGAAGCGGAGGAAGCGGAGGAAGTGGACGAAGTTGACAAACTTGACGAAGTGGATGAAGTTGACGAAGTGGACGAAGTTGAGGAAGTGGACGAAGTGGACAAAGTGGAGTAAGTGGACGAAGCGTAGGAAGCCCAGGAAGTGGAGGAAGTGGAGGAAGTTGACGAAGTTGACAAAGTTGACGAAGTGGAGGAAGTTGACTAAGTGGAGGAAGTTGACGAATTGGACAAAGCTGACAAAGTGGACGAAGTTGACGAAGTGGATGAAGTGAACGAAGTTGATGAAGTTGACGAAGTGGAGGAAGTAAACGAAGTTAATGAAGTGGAGGAAGTGGAGGATGTGGAGGAAGTCGACGAAGTGGACGAAGTGGACGAAGTTGAGGAAGTGGAGGAAGTGGACGATGTGGAGGAGGTGGAGGAGGTTTAGGAAGTAGAGGAAGTGGCCTAGTGGCGAGGTGGACAAAGCGGAGGAAGTCGTGGAAGCGGAGGAAGAGGAGGAAGTTGACGAAGTGAACGAAGTTGACGAAGTGGACGAAGTGGAGGATGTGGACGAAGCGGACGAAGCCGAGGAAGTAGAGTAAGTGGAGGAAGTTGACGAACTTGACAAAGTTGACGAAGTGGAGGAAGTTGGCGAAGTTGATGAAGTGGACGAAGTTGACGAAGTGGACAAAGTTGACAAAGTGGACAAAGTTGACGAAGTGGACGAAGTGGAAGAAGGGAAGCAGACGAAGTTGATGAAGTGGAGGAAATAGAGGAAGTGGCGAAGTGGCGAAGTGGACGTACAGGAGGAAGCAAAGGAAATGGAGGAAGTGGAGGAAGTGGAGGAAGTGGATGAAGTTGACGAAGTTGACAAAGTGGACGAATTGGAGGAAGTTGATGAAGTTGACGAAGTAGACGAAGTTGACGAAGTGGAGGAAGTTGACGTAGTGGACGAAGTTGACTAAGTGGAGGAAGTGGTGGAAATGGATGAAGTGGACGAAGTGAACGAAGTGGAGGAAGAATTGGAGGAAGTGGAGGAAGTGAAGGAAGTGAAGGAAGTGGAGTAAGAGGATTAAGTGGAGGAAGTGGAGGAAGTTGACGAATTGGACGAAGTGAACAAGGTATAAGAACTGTACGAACTGGAGGAAGTTGAGGAAATGGACGAAGCGGACGAAGTCCATGAAGTTGACAAAGTTGACGAAGTGGACGAAGTGGAGGAAGTGGAGGAAGTGGAGGAAGGGGAGGAAGCGGACGAAGTAGACTAAGTAGACGAAGTTGAGGAAGTGGAGGAAGTGGAGGAAGTGGACGAAGTGGAGGAAGTTGAGGAAGTGGATGTTGTGGATGAAGTAACGGAAGTTGACGAAGCTGACGAAGTGGACGAAGTTGACGAAGCAGACAAAGTGGAGGAACTGGACGAAGTGGAGGAAGTAGAGGAAGTGGAGGAAGTGGAGGAAGTGGAGGAAGTGGAGGAAGTGAGGAAGTGGAGGAAGTGGACGAAGTGGACGAAGTGGCGGAAGTGGACGAAGTGGAGGAAGTAGAGGAAGTGGCGAAGCGGCGAAGTGGCAAGGTGGGCGAAGCTAAGGAAGTGGAGGAAATGGAGGAAGTTGACGAAGTGGACGAAGTTGACGAAGTGGACGAAGTGGAGGATGTGGGCGAAGCGGAGGAAGCCAAGGAAGTAGAGGAAGTGGAGGAAGTTGACGAAATTGACAAAGTTGACGAAGTGGAGGAATTTGCTAAGTTGATGAAGTGGACGATGTTGACGAAGTGGACGAAGTAGAAGAAGGGAAGTGGACGAAGTTGATGAAGTGGAGGAAACGGAGGAAGTGACGAAGTGGCGAAGTGGACGTAGCGGAGGAAGCGGAGGAAGTGGAGGAAGTGGAGAAAGTGGAGGAAGTGGATGAAGTTGACGAAGTTGACAAAGTGCAGGAAGTGGAGGAAGTTGATGAAGTTGACGTAGTAGACGAAGTTGACGAAGTGGAGGAAGTTGACGAAGTGGAGGAAGTTGACGAATTAGAGGAAGTGGTGGAAATGGACGAAGTGGATGAAGTGAACGAAGTGGAGGAAGTGAAGGAAGTGGAGGAAGTGGAGGAAGTGGATGAAGTGGAGGAAGTGGAGGAAGTGGAGGAAGTTGACGAAGTTGACGAATTGGATGAAGTGAACGAGGTGAAGGAACTGTACGAATTGGAGGAAGTTGAGGAAGTGGACGAAGTAGACGAAGTCGACGAAGTCGACGAAGTTGACAAAGTGGACGAAGTAGACGAAGTTGACGAAGTGGAGTAAGTGGAGGAACTGGAGCAAGTGGAGGAAGCGGACGAAGTGGAGGAAGTGGAGGAAATGGAGGAAGTGGAGGAAGTGGAGGAAGTGGACGAGGTGGAGGAAGTGGATGAAGTGGAGGAAGTTGACGAAGCTGACGCAATGGACGAAATTGACGAAGCGGACGAAGTGGACAAAGTGGAGGAAGTGGAGGAAGTGAAGGAAGTGGAGGAAGTGGGGGAAGTAGAGGAAGTGGAGGAAGTGGAGGAAGTGGCGGAAGTAGAGGAAGTGGCGGAAGTGGACGAAGTGGAGGAAGTGGACGAAGTTGACGATGTGGACAAAGTGGACGAAGTGGAAGAAGGGAAGCGGACGAAGTTGATGAAGTGGAGGAAACAGAGGAAGTGGCGAAGTGGCGAAGTGGCGAAGTGGACGTAGCGGAGGAAATGGAGGAAGTGGATGAAGTTGACGAAGTTGACAAAGTGGACGAAGTGGAGGAAGTTGGTGAAGTTGACGAAGTAGACGAAGTTGACGAAGTAGACGAAGTTGACGAAGTGGAGGAAGTTGACGAAGTGGACGAAGTTGACTAAGTGGAGGAAGTGGTGGAAATGGATGAAGTGGACGAAGTGAACGAAGTGGAGGAAGAATTGGACGAAGTGGAGGAAGTGGGGGAAGTGGAGGAAGTGGAGGAAGTGGATTAAGTGGAGGAAGTGGAGGAAGTTGACGAAGTTGACGAATTGGACGAAGTGAACGAGGTATAGGAACTGTACGAACTAGAGGAAGTTGAGGAAATGGACGAAGTGGACGAAGTCGATGAAGTTGACAAAGTTGACGAAGTGGACGAAGTGGAGGAAGTGGAGGAAGCGGACGAAGTAGACTAAGTAGACGAAGTTGAGGAAGTGGAGGAAGTGGACGAGGTGGAGGAAGTTGAGGAAGTGGATGTTGTGGATGAAGTAAAGGAAGTTGACGAAGCTGACGAAGTGGACGAAGTTGACGAAGCGGACGAAGTGGAGGAACGTGACGAAGTGGAGGAAGTGGAGGAAGTAGAGGAAGTGGAGGAAGTGGAGGAAGTGGAGGAAGTGAGGAAGTGGACGAAGTGGAGGAAGTGGACGAAGTGGCGGAAGTGGACGAAGTGGAGGAAATAGAGGAAGTGGCGAACCGTCGAAGTAGCAAGGTGGGCGAAGCTAAGGAAGTCGTGGAAGTGCAAGAAGTGGAGGAAGTTGACGAAGTGGACGAAGTGGAGGATATCGACGAAGCGGAGGAAGCCGAGGAAGTAGAGGAAGTGGAGGAAGTTGACGAAATTGACAAAGTTGACGAAGTGGAGGAATTGGCGAAGTTGATGAAGTGGGCGATGTTGACGAAGTGGACGAAGTAGAAGAAGGGAAGTGGACGAAGTAGAAGAAGGGAAGTGGACGAAGTTGATGAAGTGGAGGAAATGGAGGAAGTGACGAAGTGGCGAAGTGGACGTAGCGGAGGAAGCGGAGGAAGTGGAGGAAGTGGATGAAGTTGACGAAGTTGACGAAGTTGACAAAGTGGACGAAGTGGAGGAAGTTGATGAAGTTGACGAAGTTTACGAAGTGGAGGAAGTTGACGAAGTGGACGAAGTTGACAAAGAGGAGGAAGTGGTGGAAGTGGACGAAGTGAACGTAGTGGAGGAGGAATTGGAGGAAGTGGAGGAAGTGGAGGAACTTGACGAAGTTAACGAATGGGACGAAGTGGACGAGGTGGAGGAACTGGGCAAACTGGAGGAAGTTGAGGAAGTGGACGAAGTGGACAAAGTCGACGAAGTTGAAAAAGTTGAAGAAGCGGACGAAGTGGAGGAAGTGGAGGAAGTGGAGGAAGTGGTCGAGGTGGACGAAGTGGACGAAGTGGAGGAAGTTGACGCAGCTGACGAAGTGAACGAAGTGCACGAAGTGGAGGAATTTGAGGAAGTGGACGAAGTGCACGAAGTGGAGGAAGTGGAGGAAGTGGACGAAGTGGACGAAGTGGACGAAGTGAACGAAGTGGAGGAAGTGGAGGAAGTGGTCGAAGTGGAGGAAGTGGACGAAGTTGATGATGTGGACGAAGTGGACGAAGTAGAGGAAGTGGAGGAAGTGGAGGAGGTGGAGGAGGTCGAGCAAGTGGAGGAAGTGGCGAAGTGGCCAATTGAACTAACGGAGGAAGCCGAGGAAGTGCAGGAAGTGGAGGAAGTGATGAGTCGTTATTTCTTGAATTATATTTAGTTTATTGCACTTAAATAAACCAGGGAATTGTGTTTAATTGTTTGTTATTTCCCCGTTTTCCGAATTCTGCTTAATTTGGTCGGAAATTTGTAATTGTGCTAATTTGGGTTTTCTGAGCTGATTAAGTGCATTTTTGAAGTGCAGGAAAATTTCGGAAATACATTTTGGGACATCGGGAAGAATGCAAATAAATTCAAGACTCTCCACATAGACATTTAGAATTAATTAAATTGTAATTTAGTAGTGTAGAATGTTTTTGAATTAACTTTAGTAGATTTAGCCAATTTTTGGCAAAAATGAACTAGAAAAAAATGAGGGTGGATGACTTGGCACCTAGGGTTTTATTGTGTGGACCCCACCCTCATTATAAGAGACTCACGGCCTTAGAAGCTAGGGCCGCCACCTTGCCCCTCGTTTTTGAGGGTTTTGGCCCTTGAACGTTTTTGGGAGTTTTGGAGAGTTTTTACACTGTTTTCTCATTTAATGGGAAGGGATTCAGGACTTCTGCATTGAGTACTTTTTATTTGTCCTCTTGATTCTTACGATTCCAACGTTGTCACTGCCAACATTGTTTGGCATTGAATTTTTTTTGTAATAGAAAGGGTTGCCACGGGCTGGAAGAAAGTCTCCATCCAAGCTGCTGGAGCAACAGCGTGTGCGCGTTGAGCTGGAAGAAGTGAAGTGGTGTCTCCACCTATGGGTAGCCACTGGTGTTGGGAGTGAAGAGGTGATTAGATGGGGTAGGTATACATGTACGTGGTTAATGTTGGAAGAAGAAAATTAATTCATTGCTTGTGGAAGTGGGTGCAGGGACGTTACGGGTAGTAGAATGAAAGTAGCTAAGCTTTTGGAGATTTCTTTTCTTTGAAAAATGAAGAAGTGATTAGGTGAAAGTTGGTGGGAAGCCACGTCCAAGAGGTGCTCACAGTGATTGATGGTTTCTTTTAGAAAAAGCTGATTTATTTTAGTTGAAAGAATGTGCACAAGTGTCAAATTATTTTCTTTTCTTGATCAAAGAGGAGAGCACGGTTATTGAAGGTAGGTGGGATCACGGCCTGAGTTGGTGCAAGCTGCTGGAACGTGTTGGAGGTTTGGGGTGCCACGGCTTGGCTGGAGGAGAATAGAAGATTCATTTACGTTTAGATAGAAGAAGAAGCACGATGCACTTTAATTGAATAAAAATAAATAAATTGGTGCTGGATGTATGAAGAGGACACGCAACCTAGGATGATGGGACGTTTGGCAGTAGTATAATTGCAAGTGTTTTATTTAATTGAGAGGAAGATTAAGTGAAGAAGTGATGTCTTGTACTGGGCAAAGAGAACCGTGAATGGAGAAGTGGCCCACGGCCTATTAATGCATTTCTTTGTCTCTTATGGAATGGAGAATAAGTCACGTAAGCCTTCTTATGTGATTGGATTTGCTTTCATTTCCTTTTGCAAAGTGAATGGACCATGGTAGAAGTTGGAAATTACGTGAAGAAGGAAGAAGCATCAAGGTGGTTTTAATAATTTTTCTTTCCTTGCCAAAAGAGTGCCACGGCCTTGGATGAAAAACGGTGCAACATAAATTTTATTTTACAGCAGCACTAAATTATTTAAATTAACTCTGCAAGCGTTTTCTTCTTTTTGGTGGTGAATGTGTAGGTTAGATGACAATATTGTGCATTTAATGTTTTAGTCTAACCGTTGCATTTTTACAGCTTGAATTGTGTTTGGGAATTTATCTGTTGTGGTTTCATTTTAATGCTTTTGTTTATATTCGGTTGTGTTTAATTCCCATTTTTGATTTAGTTCATTTTTGAATCACAAAAATCACAAAAACCCCCCCCTACACTACGTGTTGATCTAAGACTGAACCCAAATTGGTCCTTGAGAGACGACCTAGGAGTCACTGCCTAGTACTATACTGCATTAATTTTGCAAACAACTTTTGTTGGGAGGTGCGACCCTCACATCAGGAAGTGGATGAAGTGGACGAAGTTGACAAAGTTGACGAAGTTGACGAAGTGGACGAAGTGGACGAAGGGAAGTGGACGAAGTGGACGAAGTGGACGAAGTGGAGGAATTGGAGGAAGTGGAGGAAGTTGACGAATCGGACGAACTGGACGAAGCGGAGGAAGTGGAGGAAGTGGACGAAGTGGACGAAGTGGAGGAGGTGGAGGAGGTGGAGAAAGTGGAGGAAGAGGCGAAGTGGCCAAGTGGGCAAGTGGAGAAAGTAGATGTTTTTGACGAAGTTGACAAAGTTCACGAAGTGGAGGAAGTTGACGAAGTTGATGAAGTTGACGAAGTTCAGGAAGTGGACGAAGTGGACGAAGGTGACGAAGTGGACGAAGTGGACGAAGTGGACGAAGATAAGGAAGTGAAGGATGTGGAGGAAGGAGGCAAATGGGACGAAGGGGACGAAGGGGACGAAGTGGACGAACTGTAGGAATTGGAGGAAGTTGAGGAAGTGGAGGAAGTGGAAGAAGAGGTGAAAGTGGCGGAAGTTGCAAAGGGAAGAAAGTGGAGGAAGCGGAGAAAGCGGAGAAAGTGGAGGAAGTGGAGGAAGTCGACGAGGTTGATGAAGTGGACGAAGATGACGAATTGGAGGAAGAAGAGGAAGTGGATGAAGGGGACGAACGGGACGAAGTTGACGAAGTTTACGAAATGGAGGAAGTGGAGGAACTGGAGGAAGTGGAGGAAGTTGACTAAGTGGACGAAGTTGATGAAGTGGACGGAGTCGACGAAGTGGACGAAGTGGATGAAGTGGACGAAGTGGACGAAGGGAAGTGGAGGAAGGGGACGAAGTTGATGAAGTGGAGGAAACGGAGGAAGTGGCGAAGTGGCGAAGTGTACGTAGCGGAGGAAGCGGAGTAAGTGGAGGAAGTAGAGGAAGTGGAGGAAGTGGATGAAGGTGTTGAAGTTGACAAAGTGGACGAAGCGGAGGAAGTTGATGAAGTTGACGAAGTAGACGAAGTTGACGAAGTGGAGGAAGTGGTGGAAGTGGACGAAGTGGATGAAGTGAACGAAGTGGAGAAAGAATTGGAGGAAGTGGAGGAAGTTGACGAAGTTGACAAATTGGACGAAGTGGACGAGGTGGAGCAACTGGATGAACTGGAGGAAGTTGAGGAAGTGGACGAAGTCGACGAAGTTCACAAAGTTGACGAAGTGGACGAAGTTGACGAAGGGGACGAAGTGGACACAGTTGACGAAGTGGACGAAGTGGACGAAGTGGACGAAGTGGACGAAGTTGACGAAGTGGACGAATTGGACGAATGGACGAAGGGGACGAAGTACACGAAGGGGATTAAGTGGACGAATTTGACGAAGTTGACAAAGTTGACGAAGTGGACGAAGTGGACGAAATGACGATGTTGACGAAGTGCACGAAGTGGACGTGGTTGACGAAGTTGATGACGTGGACGAAGTGGATGAACGGGAGGAAGTGGAGGAAGTGGAGGAAGTGGAGGAAGTGGAGGAAGAGGAGGAAATAGCAGAGGTGGCAAAGTGGAGGAAGTGGAGGAAGTGGAGGAAGCGGAGGAAGCGGAGGAAGTGGAGGAAGTAGAGGAAGTGGAGGAAGTGGACAAAGTGGAGGAAGTGGAGGAAGTGGAGGAGGTGGAGGAAGTGGTGGAAGTTGTGAAGTGGACGAAGTGGAGGAAGAGAACGAAGCGAAGGAAGCGGAGGAAGTGGACGAACTGGACGAACCGAAGGACGTTGAGTAAATGGACGAATTGAACGAAGTGAACGAAGTGGACGATGTGGACGATGTGGACGAAGTGGATGAAGTGGAGGATGGGGACGAAGTGGATGAACTGGAAGAAGTGGACGAAGTGGATGAAGTGGAGGAAGTGGAGGAAGTGGAGGAAGTGGACGAAGTGAACAAAGTGGAGGAAGAAGTGGACGAAGTGGAGGAATTGGAGGAAGTAGTGGAAGTGGAGGAAGTAGAGGAAGTGGAGTAAGTGGAGGAAGTGCAGGAAGTGGCGGAAGTGGCGAAGTGGAGGAAGCGGTCGAAGTGGAGGAAGCGAAGGAAGCAGAGCAAGTGGAGGACGTGGAGGAGGTGGACGAAGTTCATGAAGTGGATGAAGTTGACGAAGTGGATGAAGTGGAGGAAGTGGACGAAGTGGACAAAGTGGACGAAGTGGACCAAGTGGACGAAGTGGATGAAGTTGACGAAGTGGAGGACGTGGAGGAGGTGGACGAAGTTGACAAAGTGGAAGAAGTTGACAAAGTGGATGAAGTGCACGAAGTGAACGAAGGGGAGGAAGAAGTGGACGAAGTGGAGGAATTGGAGGAAGTAGAGGAAGTGGAGGAAACGCAGTAAGTGGAGGAAACAGAGTAAGTAGAGGAAGTTGAGGAAGTGGTGGAAGTGGAGGAAGTGGACGAAGTGGAAGATTTGGAGGAATTAGAGGAAGTGGAGGAAGTTGACGAAGTGGACAAAGTGGACGAAGTGGACGAAGTGGAGGAAGTGGAGGAAGTGGAGGGAGTGGAGGGAGTGGACGAAGTGGAGGAGGTGGAGGAGGTGGAGAAAGTGGAGGAAGAGGCGAAGTGGCCAAGTGGCCAAGTGGAGGAAGTTGACGAAGTGGATGAAGTTGACGAAGTTTACGAAGTGGACGAAGTGGACGAAGGGGACGAAGGAGACGAAGTGGACGAAGTTGACGAAGCTGACGAAGCTGACGAAGTGGACGAAGTGGACGAAGTGGACGAAGTCGACGAAGTTGACGAAGTGGACGAAGTGGACGAAGATGAGGAAGTGGAGGAAGTGGAGGAAGGAGGCAAAGGGGACGAAGGGGACGAAGGGGACGAAGTGGACGAAGTGGACGAAGTTGAGGAAGTGGACGAAGTGGACGAAGTTGACGAATTGGAGTAAGTGGAGGAAGTGGAGGAAGTGGAAGAAGAGGTGAGAGTGGCGGAAGTGGCGAAGGGGAGGATGTGGAGGAGGCGGAGAATGCGGAGAAAGTGGAGGAAGTGGATGAAGTGGACGAAGTTGATGAAATGGACGAACATGACGAACTGGAGGAAGTAGAGGAAGTGGACGAAGGGGACGAAGTTGACGAAGTTTACGAAGTGGAGGAAGTGGAGGAAGTTGACTAAGTGGACGAAGTTGAGGAACTGGACGGAGTCGACGAAGTGGATGAAGTGGACAAAGTGGATGAAGTGGACGAAGTGGACGAAGGGAAGTGGAGGAAGGGGCCGAAGTGGACGGAGTGGAGGAAGGGGCCGAAGTGGACGAAGTGGAGAAAGAATTGGAGGAAGTGGAGGAAGTGGAGGAAGTTGACGAAGTTGACAAATTGGACGAAGTGGACGAGGTGGAGCAACTGGAAGTGGACGAAATTGGACAAATTGGAGGAAGCAGAGCAAGTGGAGGATGGGGAGGAGGTGGACGAAGTTGACGAAGCAGATAAAGTTGACGAAGTGGATGAAGTGGAGGAAGTGGACGAAGTGGACAAAGTGGACGAAGTGGATGAAGTGGATGAAGTGGAGGACGTGGAGGAAACGCAGTAAGTGGAGGAAACAGAGTAAGTTGAGGAAGTGGTGGAAGGGGAGGAAGTGGAGGAATTGGACGAAGTGGACGAATTGGAGGAATTGGAGGAAGTGGAGGAAGTTGACGAAGTGGACGAAGTGGAGGAAGTGGACGAAGTGGAGGAGGTGGAGGAAGCGGAGAAAGTGGAGGAAGAGGCGAATTGGCCAAGTGGCCAAGTGGAGGAAGTAGATGAAGTTGACGAAGTGGACAAAGTTGACGAAGTGGAGGAAGTTGACGAAGTGGATGAAGTTGACGAAGTTTACGAAGTAGACGAAGTGGACGAAGTGGACGAAGTAGACGAAGGGGACAAAGGGGACGAAGTGGACGAAGTCGACGAAGTTGAGGAAGTGGACGAAGTCGACGAAGTGGACGAAGTGGACGAAGTGGACGAAGTTGACGAAGTGGACGAAGATGAGGAAGTGGAGGAAGGAGGCTGATAACAGTTGAAAAACTGTTATTTTCATGATTAAAATTGACACTAAAAGCAACCTTCACACTTAGAAATTAGCTTGAAATCATGTTTTTCTGTATATTTTTAGAAATAAGAGAGTTGGACAGGTTTATGCTTGATTTCAGTGTTTTTGTGCAGGTTTTAAGGTGAATTTGGTAAAAGAAGTGAAGAAGGAGAGAGATGAAATCAGAAAAGACAACAAAAAGTGCAAAAGGAGAAGCCGAAGTCACCGCTCAGCGGCAGTTTACCGCTGAGCGGCACTCAGGAGTTTGCGGGAGGTCCGCTGAGGGGCAAATTGGCCGCTGAGGGGAGAAAACAAGTCACGCACTCACCGCTGAGCGGTAGTTTACCGCTGAGCGGCACTTTAATGGGCTTGGATTTGACTTTTTGTAATTTACGAATGATATATAAGCTTTAGGGTTTCCTAGGGTTAGGTATCTCTGGCTGGAACGAGGCAAACACTCTCTCTACCACCCGTTTGAAGGAGGATCTTGGATGCTGAGGCTTCCACTTCACCTTTTTAGGGTTTATTCTTTCATTCTTTCATTGTAATTCATCTAGGTTCACCATGAATATGGTGAACTAACCTCTTTATGTTTGTTGGGGAATCAATGTAGTCTTGTGAAACTCTCATATATGGAATCTGTTTTTACATCTTATATTTAAGACCTATGCTTTCTTTCATCATTAGTTAGGGTTTTTCCTCTTTGTGTAATGCTTGCATGGTTTAACTCATTCGATGCATGATTATTGGTTTTGTCGATACGGGAACGTACGGGGAAGTCTAGATCCGGGGAATTTCTCCCAATTTTATATTGGTTGTCGTTAAGCTCCTGAACTTATGAACTAATCATTAGGAATGCTAGGAATTGTATGAACTCGTGATTAGGGAGAAGCCTTCTGGAAAGGTACATTAGAGAGTGGCATTAACAATGGTGATTTGATCGTTGAATTCCTAAAATATATGAGAGTGGATAAGATGAAATTGACCCCCAACAACATATCCATACATAAATTTCATTGAAAGTGTTTATCTCTTGTTTTGCCATTGATCACAATTCGTGCATACATGTTTATTTTCTGTCTTGCATTTTAAACCCCAATTAATTCGTTTGTAAGTCTTAGTTAATTAAGAAATCACATAACTAAACTAGGCCGTGAGTCCTTTGGGAAGAACGATACTTGGTCTTACCAAGTTTTATTACTTGAACGATTCGGTCATACTTGCCGATTGAAAACAAGTTTGTGACATCATAATTTGGTGTTCATAAATTTGTCCATCAAGTTTTTGGCGCCGTTGCCGGGGACTCGTGGTTTAACTGGTTAATTTGTGTGATTATTAATTATCTTTGACTTATTTTTTTTTTTTTATTTTTAAATTTCGAATTTTTATTTTATTTTATTTTATTTCTTTTTGTGCTAACCAAATCTTCTAGGGTTTTGTGTTCTTGTGTATGCAGGAGGCAATTCGAACTAGGAGCAAGAAAACAACAGAACCGTTGCTTGAAGGATTAGAAGACAGTAGACGGAGGAGAAGAATCAGAACATCTAGAGAACTTTTCCCTCCTCCGGAAACTCTGTTGCAACCATCACCACAAGGTTCTGACAATAGCACAGAAAATATGGAGAATAATCATATCAGAAGAACTCTTGCTGATTACACCAATGTAGCTGGACCTCAACATTTTAACAGCATAGCTAGACCGAGAGTCAATGCAGCCAATATGGAGGTCAAACCAGCATTGATCCAACTGGTGAAGAGTAATCAATTCAATGGGTTATCACATGAAAGCCCATATGAGCACCTGACTACATTTAATGAAATTTGCAACACAGTGAAAATCAATGGGGTGCCAGACGAAGCAATCAAACTTAGTTTGTTTCCTTTCTCATTGGGAGGCAATGCTAAGCTTTGGTTGAACTCTTTTCCAGAAGGAAGTTTCACAGAGTGGGAAGCAGTGGTAACAAAGTTTTTGAACAAGTACTTTCCACAATCAAAGGTGACAAAAGGCAAGCAAGAGATATCTTCATTTAAGCAGGGCATGGAAGAATCACTGGGGCATGCATGGGATAGATACAAAAGTCTGCTAAGAAAAACACCCACGCATGGCTTTGAAGAACAGGAAGTAGTCTTAACTTTCCTTGGAGGGCTTGGTTCACAAACCAAGATGATGCTTGATGCCTCAGCAGGAGGCAATATTAAATGGAAAACTCCAGAGGAAGCTATAGAAATTATTGACAACATGGCTACTAGTGATAATGAGCTCAACAGTGAAAGAGGAGTTCCTTTGCAACAAAAAGGGGTTCTCCAATTACAGACACATGATGCCTTGCTAGCTCAAAATAAAATTCTAACTCAACAGCTGGAGACTCTGACTAAAACTCTTGCACAATTACCTAAAGAGTTGAAAACTGTTGCACAGGTGCAAACTCAGTTGTGCGAATTATGTGGAGGTGATCATATCAATGGTCAATGTGCTTTTTCAGTGGAGGCCTTGGAGGATGTTAATTTCATGACTAATCAATTTCCATACCGTCAAGGGAATTACAATCAAGGGTGGAAACCACATCCAAGCATTGGTCAAGGACAAACTGGGCAAGCAAATCAATATAATAAGCAGCAGCAACCAACCTTTTGGCAACAGTTATCTATGCTTAATGAAAAATCAACAAGGTTGGAAGAAACTCTTCAGCAATTCATACAGAAAACCGAATCTTCTCAAAAGAGCACTGAAGCTGCTATAAAGAATTTGGAGATTCAAATGGGTCAGATTACCAAGCAATTGGAAGAAAGGCCAAATAGAAATTTTGGGGCTAATACTGAGGTTAACCCTAGAGAAGAGTGCAAAGTGGTAAAGAGTGTGAATGAAGAGATAATTGAGTTAGAAGAAGGAGAAACAGAAGAAAGAAGAGAAATAGAGAGCAAAAATAATTTTCCTTTTCCAATAAATCAAGAGAAACAAATGGATTTCACAGAATTATTCAGAATGGTGGATAATAAAGCACCTTGGGAACAAATTTTACAGAAAATTGCAGTTTACACAAAATCTGATGAAGAAATTTCTACAAAGAAGAGACGTAGAGATGATGGGGCAAAAGAGTGTATAACTGTTAAGAAAGAGTCATTCCCTCCTAAAGCGTCAGATCTAGGTAGTTTTTCTATCCCTTGTACTATAGGGAAGAAACAGGTAAAGAAAGCTCTCCTTGATTTAGGTTCAAGTGTTAACTTGATACCTTATTCTTTACTGGAGCAAATCGGCAAAGTTAAAATGAAACATGCAAAGATTAAAATAGTAATGGCCGATGGATCTTCAAAGGAGCCATGTGGGATTGTAGAGGACATTATAGTTTGTGTTGGCAAACTTCAGTTCTTGGCAGACTTTGTGGTGATGAAGATGGAGACTGAGAAGATACCTATCATACTTGGAAGACCGTTTATGAAAACGGCCAGGGCTATCATAGATGTAAATGAAGGTATAGTGGTGCTCCAGGATAGAGAGGAGAGAGTGGTGGTAGATGTTTTCAAAGATGAGATGCAAGCAAAGGAGGAAGAAGCTAGTTATAAAGCTGCATTTCGAGATGCACCCATGACTAGCCGAAAAGATGAAAATCTTGAGGTTTCAGGTAACCATTGTTTGTTGTTTCAGGTACCCAAGGTAGAAGAGATTGGAAGAGGAGAAGAAATTCCTAGAGACTGGAAGAAAAGAAGACTCCAACTTGGCACACCTGTTAGAATCAAGAACAAGTTGTGGGTTGTGAAGGGCTTTAAAGAGAAGGAGATGATAGAGATAGAGTCTCCATGTTCTAGAAGAACCAAAACAGTTCAAAGGAAACAGCTGAGGAATTGGTGGAATAACAACATCAATTACAAAGAAGATGGAACTTGAACTTTATTGGGTCAAGCTAATGACATTAAAAGAGCGCTTGCTGGGAGGCAACCCAGTGAATTTAAAAACTTTTGATTTGGTTTTGTAATTTTTAATTGTGAACATTATTTCTGTATTTATTTTGTTGGATATAGCATCTACTGAAGGATGCTAGGTGGTTAAGTATCTACTGAAGGATACAATGGCTGTAACACCTACTGATGGGTGTTGGTGGATTTTGGGTCAGGCTAATGACGTTAAACAAGCGCTACCTGGGAGGCAACCCAGTTGATTGAATATTTCTGTTTGTTTGTTTTAGTTAGGGTTTGCATAAGCATTTTGAACATTGAATTGCAGGGAGCAGTGAGGGGCATGTCTAGGAGGCACGTAGGTTAAGAAAAGAAGGAGAAGAGTACTTCACGAAAGTGCCGCTGAGCGGTACTTTACCGCTGAGCGGTACTCTCGCAGAATAGGGTTTTAGTTCCCCTTAGCGGGACCCGAGCCCATTAGGGTATTTTTAAACCCTAAGCTGCGCATTATCTCACACTTTCAGACTTTTCTTTGCACAAACACTCCCACATACCTTCTCCAAGGTTTTCCACATCTTTTCACTCTTCTCTCTTAAGAAAATTTCTCTTCCACTCATTTTTTCACTAGTGTGCCATCAAAGTTTGGGGTTGGAAGAGAACATTCTAGCTTGGAAGCATTCTCATTGCATCTAGTATCTCCACCCAAGTAAGTAAAATGCATTTTGTTCATTCTAGGGTTTTTGATTTTGAATATGATTGTCAAAGCATGAAGATTTAGGGGTTTTGATTTCTTTGCATGATTTGATGATATATTTGATGTTTGAACCGATTAAACTGCATGATTATGAACTGGAAAACTGAAAATTGCATTTGGGTGGAGTTAGGAAAGCTTTAAAACAGGTTTTTCAAAAATCTGCAGAGTTACCGCTGAGGGGTAAACTGCCGCTGAGCGGCACTCTGCCAGATTTGATTTTTCTGGTTTTTTGTGATATGGAATGTGGTACTGGTGGCGCTGAGGGGGAATTCTGGCCCTCAGCGGTGGTTTAGCTTCGAAAGGAGTTGTGTTCTGTGTTTTACTAATGATTAACATCATGTTCTGTGGTTTGGTTTTGTGTTTTGAATGTAGGAATGGCATCCTCATCCGGAAAAAGATTGAAAACCATGGCAAACAAGAGAAAGGAAAAGGAACCAGAGCAACCCCACTCTAGTAGGTTCCTCTCTAGGAAACATGAGAAGCACTTTAAAGTGGTTCAGGACAGGAGACTTCTGATGGAAAGAAAGGTTGGAATGATACCTAACCTTGCTCCTCAATTTGGAGAGCAAGTTTTAGGGAATGACTGGGGAAAGCTAGCCACTTATCCTGCACCTGCCAACATAGCTGTGGTTAAGGAATTTTACACCAATGCAAAGAAGATTGGTGATTATCCAGCTGAGAATTATTTGGGCTATGTCAGAGGCCATGCTATCAGGTATGATCCTGATTCAATTAATAACTTTCTGGACACTGTATGGGCTGGTGAGCAGTGCCAGTTTGCTCTTTGCATGGAGGAAGGTGCTGATTATGAGGATGTGGAGAGAGTACTGTGTATACCAGGAGGACACTTCCAAAGGAATAGATCTGGCTCAGTGGTTAACATTAGGAGGACGGATTTGACTCCTCTTGCAAAGTATTGGATGGCGTTTTCTCATGCCAACATTCAGCCATGTTCACATGTGTCAGATATTACTCTCAGCAGGGCATTCTTCATCTACTGTGCTATCAGAAACTTGAATGTTAATGTTGGGCAGGTGATAGCTGATGAGATTAGTGTGTGCGCTAATACTTCAAACAACAAAGCACCACTAGGACATCCTTCTTTGATCACGCACCTTTGCAAGATAGCTGGGGTGGACACTTCTACCCCACCTTTTGAGAGGCCAAGAAAAGCTATTGATGAGGCCTACTATAGACAGTACTGTGGAGGTGATGATGAAGCTCAGCCAGTTCCACCACGCCGTGCTCGTAGAGAGAGAGGGCCAGCACAGAGCCAGACATCTGCTGAGACACATGAAGCAGAGCCATTCCAGATGAGGGACATGTATATGTCTCTTATAGGGGCTCAGTTGCAGTCCATTCACAGAGGGCAGGTGGCCACTGCTGAGATGATTGTGGGGATGTATGATACACCTCCAGCCCACAGGTGGACTATGGATGAATTCCATAATGTGGTAGCTTGGCCAGAGGAACCAGTGCATGGAGGAGGAGCTGGAGCAGCTGAAGCTTCAGCTAGAGATATGGAAGAAGATGAAGCTGATGAGGATGATGCATTTGAAGATGATGCAGATGAGGAGGAAGAGGAAGATACAGAGGACAGCTCAGATTGATGAGGAGAAAGAATTGGAGGAAGTGGAGGAAGTGGAGGAAGTTGACGAAGTTGACAAATTGGACGAAGTGGACGAGGTGGAGCAACTGGACGAAGTGGAGGAAGATGAGGAAGTGGATGAAGTCGACAAATTTCACAAAGTTGACGAAGTGGACGAAGTGGACGAAATTGACGAAGGGGACGAAGTGGACACAGTTGACGAAGTGGACGAAGTGGACAAAGGGGACGAAGTACACGAAGGGGACAAAGTGGACGAAGTTGACGAATTTGACAAAGTGGACGAAGTTGACGAAGTTGACAAAGTGGACGAAGTTGACGAAGTTGACAAAGTTGACAAAGTTGACGAAGTGGAGGACGTTGACGAAGTGGACGAAGCGGACAAAGTGACGATGTTGACGAAGTGGACGAAGTGGACGTAGTTGACGAAGTTGACGACGTGGACGAAGTGGACGAAGGGGAGGAAGTGGAGGAAGTGGAGGAAGTGGAGGACGAGGAGGAAATAGCAGAGGTGGCAAAGTGGAGGAAGAGGAGGAAATAGCGGAGGTGGCAGAGTGGAGGAAGTGGAGGAAGTGGAGGAAGCGGAGGAAGCGCAGGAAGTGGAGGAAGTGGAGGAAGTGGAGGAAGTGGTGGAAGTGGACAAAGTGGAGAAAGTGGAGGAAGTGGAGGAGGTGGAGGAATTGGCGGAAGTGGCGAAGTGGACGAACTGGAGGAAGAGAACGAAGTGGAGGAAGTGGACGATCTGGACGAACTGGAGGACGTTGAGTAAATGGACGAATTGCACGAAGTGGACGAAGTGGACGATGTGGACGATGTGGACAAAGTGGACGAAGTGGAGGAAGGGGACGAAGTCGACGAACTGGACGAAGTGGAGTAAGCGGAGGAAGTGGAGGAAGTGCAGGAAGTGGCGGAAGTGGAGGAAGTGCAGGAAGTGGCGGAAGTGGCAAAGTGGAGGAAGCGGACGAAGTGGAGGAAGCAGAGCAAGTGGAGGACGGGGAGGAGGTGGACGAACTTCACGAAGTGGATAAAGTTGACGAAGTAGATGAAGTGGAGGAAGTGGACAAAGTGGACGAGGTGGATGAAGTGGATGAAGTGGAGGACGTGGAGGAGGTGGACGAAGTTGCCGAAAGGGATGAATTTGACGAAGTGGAGGAAGTGGACAAAGTTTACGAAGTGGACGAAGTGGACGAAGTGAACGAAGTGGAGGAAGAAGTGGACGAAGTGGAGGAATTGGAGGAAGTAGAGGAAGTGGATGAAGTGGAGTAAGTGGAGGAAGAGCAGGAAGTGGACGAAGTGGCGGAAGTGGCGAAGTGGTGGAAGTGGACGAAGTGGAGGAAGCGGAGGAAGGAGAGGAAGTGGAGGATGTGGAGGAGGTGGACAAACTTGACGAAGTGGAGGAAGTGGACGAAGTGGAGGAAGTGGAGGAAGTGGACGAAGGGGACGAAGGGGACGAAGTGGACGAAGTGGACGAAGTGGACGAAGATGAGGAAGTGGAGCAAGTGGTGGAAGGAGGCAAAGGGGACGAAGGGGACGAAGTGGACGAACTGGAGGAAGTTGAGGAAGTGGACGAAGTTGACGAAGTGGAGGAAGTGGAGGAAGTGGACGAAGTGGAGTAAGTGGAGGAAGTGGAGGAAGTGGAGGAAGTGGAGGAAGTGGAGGAAGTGGAAGAAGAGGTGAAAGTGGCGGAAGTGGCGAAGGGGAGGAAGTGGAGGAAGCGGAGAAAGCGGAGAAAGTGGAGGAAGTGGAGGAAGTTGATGAAGTGGACGAACATGACGAACTGGAGGAAGTAGAGGAAGTGAACGAAGGGGACGAAGTTGATGAAGTTTACGAAGTGGAGGACGCGAACGAAGTGGAGGAAGTGGACGAAGTTGACTAAGTGGACGAAGTTGAGGAAGTGGACGGAGTCGACGAAGTGGACGAAGTGGAAAAAGTGGATGAAGTGGAAGAAGGGAAGTTGACGAAGGGGACGAAGTGGACGAAGTTGAAGAAGTGGACCAAGTGGAGAAAGAATTGGAGGAAGTGGAGGAAGTTCACGAAGTTGACAAATAGGACGAAGTGGACGAGGTGGAGCAACTGGACGAACTGGAGGAAGTTGAGGAAGTGGACGAAGTGGACGAATTGCACGAAGTGGACAAAGTGGAGGAAGGGGACGAAGTGGACGAAGGGGACGAAGGGGACGAAGTGGAGGAAGTGGACAAAGTAAACGACGTGGAGGAAGAAGTGGACGAAGTGGAGGAATTAGAGGAAGTAGAGGAAGTGGAGTAAGTGGAGGAAGTGCAGGAAGTGGCGGAAGTGGTGAAGTGGAGGAAGCGGACAAAGTGGAGGAAGCAGAGTAAGTGGAGGACGGGGAGGAGGTGGACGAAGTTCACGAAGTGGATAATGTTGACGAAGTGGATGAAGTGGAGGAAGTGGACGAAGTGGACAAAGTGGGCGAAGTGGACGAAGTGGATGAAGTGGAGGACGTGGAGGAGGTGGACGAAGTTGACGAAGTGGATGAAGTTGACGAAGTGGAGGAAGTGGACCAAGTGGACGAAGTGGACGAAGTGGACGAAGTGAACGAAGTGGAGGAAGAAGTGGACGACGTGGAGGAATTGGAGGAAGTAGAGGAAGTGGAGGAAGTGGAGTAAGTGGAGGAAGTGCAGGAAGTGGAGGAAGTGGCGGAAGTGGCGAAGTGGACGAAGTGGAGGAAGCGAAGGAAATAGAGGAAGTGGAGGACGTGGAGGAGGTGGACGAACTTGACGAAGTGGAGGATGTGGACGAAGTTGAATAATTGGACGAAGTGGAGGAAGTGGACGAAGTGGACGAAGTGGAGGAAGTTGACGAAGTGGACGAAGTGGAAGAAGTGGACGAAGGGGACGAATGGGTGATAACAGTTGAAAAACTGTTATTTTCATGCTTAAAATTGATACTAAAAGCATCCTTTATACTTAGAAGGCTTAATTACCTACTTAGTCCCCATGTTAGGAGGTAATTTTCTATTTAGTACCCGGTTTTAAAAATGTAGGCATTTGGTACCTATGTTTTGAAATTTGTATCAATTCAATCCTATCCAGTTAACGGCGTTATAATTGATGCGAGAAATTAAGGACGTTAATGATAGCCTGGGTGGAATAGCTATCAAATGTTTGAATGCATCTTCATTAACGTCCTTAATTTCTCGCATCAATTATAACGTCGTTAACTGGATAGGATTGAATTGATACAAATTTCAAAACATAGGTACCAAATGCCTACATTTTTAAAACCGGGTACTAAACAGAAAATTACCTCCTAACATGGGGACTAAGTAGGTAATTAAGCCTACTTAGAAACTAGCTTGAAATCATGCTTTTCTTCATATTTTCAGAAATAAGAGAGCTGGACAGGTTTATGCTTGATTTCAGTGTTTTTGTGCAGGATTTAAGGTGAATTTGGTGAAAGAAGTGAAGAAGGAGAGATATGGAATCAGAAAAGACATCAAAAAGTGCAAAAGGAGAAGCCGAAGTCACCGCTCAGCGGCAGTTTACCGCTGAGCGGCACTCAGGAGCTCACGGGAGGACCGCTGAGGGGCAAAATGGCCGCTGAGGGGAAGAAACGTGACACGCACTTACCGCTGAGCGGTATTTTACCGCTGAGCGGCACTTTAATGGGCTTGGACCTAATTTTCTGTAATTTACGAATAATATATAAGCTTTAGGGTTTCCTAGGGTTTGTATCTTTGGCTGGAACGAAGCAAACACTCTCTCTTCCACCCCTTTGAAGGAGGATCTTGGATGCTGAGGCTTCCTCTTCACCTTTTTAGGGTTTTATCTTTCATTCTTTCATTGTAATTCATCTAGGTTCACCATGAATATGGTGAACTAAACTCTGTATGTTTGTTGGGGAATCAATGTAATCTTTTGAAGCTCTCATATATGGAATCTGTTTTTACATCTTTTAATTAAGACTTATGCTTTCTTTCATCATTAGTTAGGGTTTTTCCTCTTTGCTTAATGCTTGCATTGTTTAACTCATTCGATGCATGATTATTGGTTTTGTCGATACGGGCGCGTACGGGGAAGTCTAGATCCGGGGAATTTCTCCCAATATTATATTGGTTGTCGTTAAGCTCCTGCACTTATGAACTGATCATTAGGAATGCTAGGAATTGTATGAACTCGTGATTAGGGAGAAGCCTTCTTGAAAGGTACTTTAGAGAGTGGCATTAACATTGATGATTTGAATGTTGAATTCCTAAAATATATGAGAGTGGATAAGATGAAATTGAACCCCAACAACATATTCATACATATATTTCATTGAAAGTGTTTATCTTTTGCTTTTTGCCATTGATCAAAACTTCATGCATACATATTTAATTTTCGTCTTTTGCATATAAAACCAAATATTTCGTCTTTAAGTCTTAGCTAATCAAGAAACCACACAACTAAACTAGGCCGTGAGTCCTTTGGGAAGAACGATACTTGGTCTTACCAAGTTTATTACTTGAACGATTCGGTCACACTTGCCGATTGAAAAACAAGTTTGTGACATCATATTTTGGTGTTCATAAATTTGTCCATCAAGTTTTTGGCGCCGTTGCTGGGGACTCGTGGTTTAACTGGTTAATTTGTGTGATTATTGATTATCTTTGACTTTAATTTTGAATTTCTGTTTTTATTTTCTGTTTTTATTTTTTCGGTTTTTTTATTTTATTTTATTTTATTTTATTTTATTTTTCTGTTTTCTGTTTTTCTGTTTTCTGTTTTTATTTTCTGAATCTTATATTTTCTCTTATATCTTTTTGTGCTAACCAAATCTTTTCTAGGGTTTTGTGTTCTTGTGTATGCAGGAGGCAATTCGAACTAGGAGCAAGAAAACAACAGAACCTCTGCTTGAAGGATTAGAAGATAGTAGACGGAGGAGAAGAATGCGAACATCTAGAGAACTTTTCCCTCCTCCGGAAACTCTGTTGCAACCATCACCACAAGGTTCTGACAATAGCACAGAAAATATGGAGAACAATAATATCAGAAGAACTCTTGCTGACTACACCAATATAGCTGGACCTCAGCACTTTAACAGTATAGCTAGACCTAGAGTCAATGCAGCTAACATGGAGGTCAAACCAGCACTGATCCAACTGGTGAAAAGTAGCCAATTTAATGGGTTATCTCATGAAAGCCCATATGAGCACCTTACTACATTCAATGAAATTTGCAACACAGTCAAAATTAATGGGGTGCCAGATGAAGCGATCAAACTTAGTTTGTTTCCTTTCTCATTGGGAGGCAATGCTAAACTTTGTGGTTGAATTCTTTCCCAGAAGGAAGTTTCACAGAGTGGGAAGCAGTGGTAACAAAGTTTTTGAACAAGTACTTTCCACAATCTAAGGTGACAAAAGGCAAGCAAGAGATATCTTCATTTAAGCAGGGCATGGAAGAATCACTGGGGCATGCATGGGATAGATACAAAAGTCTGCTAAGAAAAACACCCACGCATGGCTTTGAAGAACAGGAAGTAGTCTTAACTTTCCTTGGAGGTCTTGGTTCACAAACCAAGATGATGCTTGACGCCTCAGCAGGAGGCAATATTAAATGGAAAACTCCAGAGGAAGCCACAGAAATTATAGAAAACATGGCTACTAGTGATAATGAGCTGCACAATGAGAGAGGAGCTCCTATGCAACAAAAAGGGGTTCTCCAATTATAGACACATGATGCCTTGCTAGCTCAAAATAAAATTCTAACTCAATAGTTGGAGACTCTGACGAAAACTCTTGCACAATTACCTAAAGAGTTGAAAACTGCTGCACAGGTACAAACCCAGTTGTGCGAATTATGTGGAGGTGACCATATCAATGGTCAATGTGCTTTTCCAGTTGAAGCCGTCGAGGATGTTAATTTCATGGCCAATCAATTTCCATACCGTCAAGGGAATTACAATCAAGGGTGGAAACCACATCCAAGTATTGGTCAAGGACAAACTGGGCAAGCTAGTCAATATAATAAGCAGCAGCAGCAACCAACCTTTTGGCAACAGTTATCTATGCTTAATGAAATATCAACAAGGTTGGAAGAAACTCTTCAGCAATTCATACAGAAAACTGAATCTTCTCAAAAGAGCACTGAAGCTGCTATAAAGAATTTGGAGATTTAAATGGGTCAGATTACCAAGCAATTGGAAGAAAGGCCAAATAGAAATTTTGGGGCTAATACTGAGGTTAACCCCAGAGAAGAGTGCAAGGTGGTAAAGAGTGTGAATGAAGAGATAATTGAGTTAGAAGGAGGAGAAACAGAAGAAAGAAAAGAAATAGAGAGCGAAAATATTTTTCCTTTTTCAATAAATCAAGAGAAACAATTGGATTTCACAGAATTATTCAAGATGTTGGATAATGATGCACCTTGGGAGCAGATTCTACAGAAAATCATAGTTTACACAAAATCTAATGAGAACATCTCTACAAAGAAGAGACGTAGAGGTGATGAAGCAAAGAAATGTATAACTGTTAAAAAAGAGCCATTCCCTCCTAAAGCATCAGATCCAGGCAGTTTTTCTATCCCTTGTACCATAGGGAAGAAAAAGGTAAAGAAAGCTCTCCTTGATTTAGGTTCAAGTGTTAACTTGATACCTTATTCTTTACTGGAGCAAATCGGCAATGTTAAAGTGAATCCTGCAAAGGTTAAAATAGTAATGGCCGATGGATCTTCAAAGGAGCCATGTGGGATTGTAGAGGACATTATAGTTTGTGTTGGCAAACTTCAGTTCTTGGCAGACTTTGTGGTGATGAAGATGGAGACAGAGAAGATACCTATCATACTTGGAAGACCGTTTATGAAAACGGCCAGAGCTATCATTGATGTAAATGAAGGTGTAGTAGTGCTTCAGGACAGAGAAGAGAGAGTGGTGGTAGACGTCTTCAAAGATGAGACGCAAGCACAGGAGGAAGAAGCTAGTTATAAAGCTGCATTTCAAGATGCACCCATGACTAGCCGTAAAGATGAAAATCTCAAGGTTGCAGGTAACCATTGTTTGTTGTTTCAGGTACCCAAGGAAGAAGAGACTGGAAGAGGAGAAAAAATTCCTAGTGATTGGGAGAAAAGAAAACTCCAACTTGGCACACCTGTAAGAATCAAGAACAAGTTGTGGGTTGTGAAGGGCTTTAAAGAGAAGGAGATGATAGAGATAGAGTCTCCATATTCTAGAAGAACCAAGATAGTTCAGAGGAAACAGCTGAGAAGTTGGTGGAATGACAACATCAACTATAAAGAAGATGGAACTTGAACTTTATTGGGTCAAGCTAATGACGTTAAAAGAGCGCTTGCTGGGAGGCAACCCAGTGGATTTAAAGACTTTTGATTTGGTTTTGTAATTTTTAATTTGTGAACATTATTTTTGTAATTATTTTGTTGGAGATAGCATCTACTGAAGGATGCTAGGTGGTTAAGTATCTACTGAAGGATACTATGTTTGTAACACCTACTGATGGGTGTTGGTAAGAAAATTTTGCACCTACTGATGGGTGTTGGTGGATTCTGGGTCAGGCTCGTGACGTTAAACAAGCGCTACCTGGGAGGCAACCCAGTTGATTGAATATTTCTGTTTGTTTGTTTTAGTTAGGGTTTGCATAAGCATTTTAAACATTGAATTGCAGGGAACCAGTGAGGGGCATGTATGGGAGGCACGTAGGTTAAGAAAAGAAGGAGAAGAGCACATCACGAAAGTGCCGTTGAGCAGCAACTTACCGCTGAGCGGTACTCTCGCAGATGGGCTTTAGTTTCCCCTTAGCGGGACCCGAGCCCATTAGGGTATTTCTATACCCCAAGCTGCGTTTTAGGTTTTCTATCCAGGCTCTTCTCTGCACAAACACTCACACATACCTTCTCCAAGGTTTTCCACATCTTTTCACTCTTCCCTCTTAAGAAAATTTCTCTTCCACTCACTTTTTCACTAGTGTTCCATTCAAGTTTGGGGTTGGAAGAGAGTATCTTAGATTGGAAACATTCTCATTGCATCTAGTATCTCCACCCAAGTAAGTAAAATGCATTTTGTTCATTCTAGGGTTTTTGATTTTGAATGTGATTGTCAAAGCATGAAAAGTTAGGGGTTTTGATTTCTATGCATGATTTGATGATATATTTGATGTTTGAACCGATTAAACTGCATGATTATGAACTGGAAAACTGAAAATTGCATTTGGGTGGAGTTAGGACAGCTTTGAAAAAAGATTTTCAAAAATCTGCAGAGTTACCGCTGAGGGGTAATCTGCCGCTAAGCGGCACTCTGCCAGATTTGGTTTTTCTGAATTTTTGCGTGTTGGAATGTAGCACTGGTGGCGCTGAGGGGGAATTCTGGCCCTCAGCGGTGGTTTAGCTTCGAAAGGAGTTGTGTCTGTGTTTTACTAATGACTAACATCATGTTCTGTGGTTTTGTATTTGTGTTTGAATGTAGGAATGGCATCCTCTTCAGGAAAAAGATTGAAAACCATGGCAACCAAGAGAAAGGAAAAGGAACCAGAGCAACCCCACTCTAGCAGGTTCCTCTCTAGGAAACATGAGAAGCACTTTAAAGTGGTTCAGGACAGGAGACTTCTGATGGAGAGAAAGGTTGGAATGATACCTAACTTTGCTCCTCAATTTGGAGAGCAAGTGTTAGGGAATGATTGGGGAAAGCTAGCCACTTATCCTGCACCTGCCAACATAGCTGTGGTAAAGGAATTTTACACCAATGCTAAGAAGATTGGTGATTATCCAGCTGAGAATTATTTGGGCTATGTTAGAGGCCATGCTATCAGGTATGATCCTGATTCTATTAATAACTTCCTGGACACTGTATGGGCTGGTGAGCAGTGCCAGTTTGCTCTTTGCATGGAGGAAGGTGCTGATTATGAGGATGTGGAGAGAGTATTGTGTATACCTAGAGGACACTTCCAAAGGAATAGATCTGGCTCAGTGGTTAACATTAGGAGGAAGGATTTGACTCCTCTTGCAAAGTATTGGATGGCGTTTTCTCATGCCAACATTCAGCCATGTTCACATGTGTCAGATATTACTCTCAGCAGGGCATTCTTCATCTACTGTGCTATCAGAAACTTGAATGTTAATATTGGGCAGGTGATAGCTGATGAGATTAGTGTGTGTGCCAATACCTCAAACAACAAAGCACCACTAGGACATCCCTCTTTGATCACGCACCTTTGCAAGATAGCTGGGGTGGACACTTCTGCTCCACCATTTGAGAGGCCAAGAAAAGCTATTGATGAGGCTTATTACAGGCAGTACTGTGGAGGTGAGGAAGCAGCTCAGCCAGTTCCACCACGCTGTGCTCGTAGAGAGAGAGGGCCAGCACAGAGCCAGACATCTGCTGAGACACATGAAGCAGAACCATTCCAGATGAGGGACATGTATATGTCTCTTATAGGTGCTCAGTTGCAGTCCATTCACAGAGGGCAGGTGGCTACTGCTGAGATGATTGTGGGGATGTATGATACACCTCCAGCCCACAGGTGGACTATGGATGAATTCCATAATGTGGTAGCTTGGCCAGAGGAACCAGTGCATGGAGGAGGAGCTGGAGCAGCTGAAGCTTCAGCTAGAGAGATGGAAGAAGATGAAGTTGATGATGATGATGCATTTGAAGATGATGAAGATGAGGAAGAAGAAGAAGATACAGAGGACAGCTTAGACTGATGAGGAGCTGAGATAGCATTTACTGATAAATGCTATCATATGATTATGCTTTTGTGGTTTAAGTTTTCTGAACTTATTTGTTTTTGTTTTTAGATTAGGGTTTGATGTACTCTATTGAACACCTGGTTTGTTATGATGGTTTGCTATTAACTGTGGTTGTGTGATAAGTAATGCTGAATGATGCTTATGATTAATTGATGTTGAGATGATGTGCACATTAAAATGCTTATACCGGTGATTCACAAGCTCTGTGAACAAATGCAGGATATCATGATTGTGATTGTGAAATTAAGCAGGATGTGTATGTCAAATGTGAATGAGCTTATGTGTGAGGTTTTGAGCTCCAGAGTTGTTATTGTTGAATGCTATTACTTTGAAAGCATGAATGATTTTGCCCAGGTTTTCTATGATTGAATCAATTGCTTGTTTTGCATCATATGATCAAGGCCGTTTGATTGGAAACCTTTTTATTGGCCAAATTCGTAAAATTAGCCCACTAAAAGAGAACACTTTGTGTTCTATCCTTTTGAACCCTTAGCCTTGAACATACACTGAAACCCTTGATTTAAAATCTTTACCTTGAGTTAAGTAGAAGATCTTGTGTGATATTGTTAAATGTTCAAGTTTGGGGTTGTTGGGAAAACATGGAAAAGGAAAAGCATTGAGCTAAGAGCTAAAAAGTAAGAATATGCAAAGAAAAAGAAAAGAAAAGAAAAAGAAGCAAAGCTCAATGCAAAGGCAAAAGAAAGTTGGGAATGAATAAGATGATTGTGTTGTTATGATTCTCTTAACTCAAGGATTTTGTGATCCAGAAAAACCAATTTTTTTGTTAGCCCAGCCACATTATAAGCCATTGAAAAGTCCTTGTGATGATGCATGCTTGTGAATGTTTTTGATTGTGGTAAAATGAAAGGCAAAGTTGATTCAGGTGACATTGTGATAGTAGAGTGAATGAGTGATTACCTTTTATACACTTGTGTGTTGAGTGAAATACTTTACCTAGTGAGGAAATATTCCATTAACACATGAACATCCATGCTTAATTGATTGGTCATTCATGAAAAAGAGCATTTGTTGGGTATTAACTGATTTTGTGAAACACTAAAGCATGTGCACATCTTGATTGAAATCTTGATCATAAGTTTGATTGATGTTTTTACTTATCTTGAAAAGAAGATTTTTGAATGAAATGAACCATCATATGAATTGGTTGAAGATGGAGTTACATTTTGTTTGCTTGAGGACAAGCAAAGTTTTAAGTTTGGGGTTGTGATAACAGTTGAAAAACTGTTATTTTCATGCTTAAAATTGATACTAAAAGCAACCTTTATACTTAGAAACTAGCTTGAAATCATGCTTTTCTTCATATTTTCAGAAATAAGAGAGCTGGACAGGTTTATGCTTGATTTCAGTGTTTTTGTGCTGGTTTTAAGGTGAATTTGGTGAAAGAAGTGAAGAAGGAGAGATATGGAATCAGAAAAGACATCAAAAAGTGTAAAAGGAGAAGCCGAAGTCACCGCTCAGCGGCAGTTTACCGCTGAGCGGCACTCAGGAGCTCACGGGAGGACCGCTGAGGGCCAAAATGGCCGCTGAGGGGAAGAAACGTGACACGCACTTACCGCTGAGCGGTATTTTACCGCTGAGCGGCACTTTAATGGGCTTGGACCTAATTTTCTATAATTTACGAATAATATATAAGCTTTAGGTTTTCCTAGGGTTTGTATCTTTGGCTGGAACGAAGCAAACACTCTCTCTTCCACCCCTTTGAAGGAGGATCTTGGATGCTGAGGCTTCCTCTTCACCTTTTTAGGGTTTTATCTTTCATTCTTTCATTGTAATTCATCTAGGTTCACCATGAATATGGTGAACTAAACTCTGTATGTTTGAGGAAGTGGACGAAGATGAGGAAGTGGACGAAGTGGACGAAGATGAGGAAGTGGAGGAAGTGGAGGAAGGAGGCAAAGGGGACGAAGGGGACGAAGTGGACGAACTGGAGGAAGTTGAGGAAGGGGACGAAGTGGACGAAGTTGACGAAGTGGACGAAGTGGACGAAGTGTATGAAGTGGAAGAAGAGGTGAAAGTGGCGGAAGTGGCGATGGGGAGGAAGTGGAGGAAGCGGAGAAAGCGGAGAAAGTGGCGGAAGTGGAGGAAGTGGAGGAAGTTGATGAAGTGGACGAACATGACGAACTGGAGGAAGTAGAGGAAGTGGACGAAGGGGACGAAGTTGACGAAGTTTACGATGTGGAGGAAGTGGAGGAAGTGGAGAAAGTTGACCAAGTGGACGAAGTTGAGGAAGTGGACGGAGTCGACGAAGTGGTTGAAGTGGACGAAGTGGACGAAGGGAAGTGGAGGACGGGGACGAAGTGGATGAAGTTGACGAAGTGGACGAAGTGGAGAAAGAATTGGAGTAAGTGGAGGAAGTTCACGAAGTTGACAAATAGGACGAAGTGGACGAGGTGGAGCAACTGGACGACCTGGAGGAAGTTGAGGAGTTGGACGAAGTCGACGAAGTTCACAAAGTAGACGAAGTGGACGAAGTGGACGAAATTGACGAAGGGGACGAAGTGGACACAGTTGACGAAGTGGATGAAGTTAACGAAGTGGACGAAGTGGACTAAGTGGATGAAGGGAACGAAGTACACGAAGGGGACAAAGTGGACGAAGTTGACGAAGTTGACGAAGTTGACAAAGTGGACGAAGTTGACGAAGTTGACGAAGTTGACACAGTTGACGAAATGGAGGAAGTTGACGAAGTGGACGAAGCGGATGAAGTGACGATGTTGACGAAGTGGACGAAGTTGACGAAGTGGACGTAGTTGACGACGTGGACGAAGTGGACGAACGGGAGGAAGTGGAGGAAGTGGAGGAAGAGGAGGAAATAGCAGAGGTGGCAAAGTGGAGGAAGAGGAGGAAATAGCGGAGGTGGCAAAGTGGAGGAAGTGGCGGAAGTGGAGGAAGCGGAGGTAGTGGAGGAAGTGGAGGAAGTGGACAAAGTGGAGGAAGTGGAGGATGTGGAGGAGGTGGAGGAAGTGGCGGAAGTGGCGAAGTGGACGAAGTGGAGGAAGAGAACGAAGCGGAGGAAGTGGAGGAACAGGACGAACTGGAGGACGTTGAGTAAATGGACGAATTGCACGAAGTGGACGAGGTGGACGAAGTGGACGATGTGGATGATGTGGACAAAGTGGACGAAGTGGAGGAAGGGGACGAAGTGGACAAATTGGACGAAGTGGATGAAGTGGAGGAAGTGGACGAAGTAAACGAAGTGGAGGAAGAAGTGGACGGAGTGGAGGAATTGGAGGAAGTAGAGGAAGTGGAGTAAGTGAAGGAAGTGTAGGAAGTGGCGGAAGTGGCAAAGTGGAGGAAGCGGACGAAGTGGAGGAAGCGGAGGAAGCAGAGCAAGTGGAGGACGTGGAGGAGGTGGACGAAGTTCACGAAGTGGATAAAGTTGACGAAGTGGATGTAATGGAGGAGGTTGAGGAAGTGGACGAAGTGGACAAAGTGGATGATGTGGACGAAGTGGAGGAACTGGACAAAGTGGACGAAGTGGACCAAGTGAACGAAGTGGAGGAAGAAGTAGACGAAGTGGAGGAATTGGAGGAAGTAGACGAAGTGGAGGAAGTGGAGTAAGTGAGGGAAGTGCAGGAAGTGAAGGAAGTGGCGGAAGTGGCGAAGTGGAGGAAGTGGAGGAAGTGGAGGAAGCGGAGGAAGGAGAGGAAGTGGAGGACGTGGAGGAGTTGGACGAACTTGACGAAGTGGAGGAAGTGGACGAAGTTGAATAATTGGACGAAGTGGAGAAAGTGGAGGAAGTGGACGGAGTTGACGGAGTTGACGAAGTGGACGAAGTGGACGTAGTGGATGAAGTGGACGAAGTGGACGAAGTGGATGAAGTGGACAAAGGGGACGAAGGAGACGAAGTTTGCCAAGTTGACGAAGTTGGCAAAGATGACGAAGTGATCGAAGTGGACGAAGTTGACGAAGTGGACGAAGTCGAGAAAGTGGAGGAAGTTGCGGAAGTGTAAGAAGTGACGAAGTGGCGAAGTGGACGAAACAGAGGAAGTGCAAGAAGTGGAGGTCGTGGACGAAGTTGACAAAGTGGACGAAGTGGACGAAGCTGACGAAGTGGACGAAGTTGACGAAGTGGAGGAAGCGGAGGAAGCGGAGGAAGCGTAGGAAGCGGACGAAGCGAAGGAAGTGGAAGAAGCGGAGGATGTCGAGGAAGTCTACGAAGTGGAGGAAGTGGATGAAGTGGACGAAGCGGAGGAACTAGAGGAAGTGACAAAGTGGACGAAGTTGACGAAGCAGAAGAAGCGGAGGAAGTGGAGGAAGTGGACGAATTGGACGAAGTGGAGGAAGTTGACAAAGTTGACGAATTGGACGAAGTGGACGAAGTGGACGAAGTGGACAAAGTGGACGAAGTGGACGACGTGGACGAAGTGCACGAAGAGGACGAAGTGGACGAAGTGGACCAATTGGACGAAGTGGAGGAAGTGGAGGAAGTAGGCGAAGTGGACGAAGTTGACGAAGTGGACAAAGTGGACGACATGGAGGAAGTGGAGGAAGCGGAGGAAGCGGAGGATGTGCAGGAAGGGGAGTAAGGGGAGGAAGGGGAGGAAGTGTACGAAGTGGACGAAGTGGAGGAAATGGAGGAAGTGGAGGTAGTGGAGGAAATGGAGAAAGTGAACGAAGTGGACGAAGTTGACGAAGTCTACGAAGTTGACAAAGTGGACGAAGTCTATGAAGTGGACGAAGTAAACGAAGTGGACAAAGTGGACGAAGTTGACGAAGGGGAGCAAGGGGAGGAAGCGGAGGAAGCAGAGGAAGTGGAGAACTGGACGAAGTGGACAAAGTGGACCAACTGGACGAAGTTTGCGAAATGGATGAAGTGCAGGAAAGGGAGGAAGTGGAGGAAGTGGAGGAAGTGGAGGGAGCGGAGGAAGTGGAGGAAGCGGAGAAAGTGGAGGAAGTGGAGGAAGTGGAGGAAGTGGAGGAAGTGGGCGACGTGGAGGAAGTGGAGGAAGTGGAGGAAGAGGAGGAAGCGGAGGAAGCGGAGGAAGCGAAGGAAGTGGAGGAAGGGGAGGAAGGGGAGGAAGTGGAGGAAGTGGAGTAAGTGTACGAAGTGGACGAAGTGGACGAAGTTGACGAAGTCGACGAAGTGGACAAAGTGGACGAAATTGAAGAAGTTGACGAAATTGACGAAGTTGACGAAGTGGACGAAGTGGACGAAGTGGACGAAGTTGTAAAAGTGGAGGAAGTGGACGAAGTAGAGGAAGTGGACGAGCTGACGAAGTTGACGAAGTGGAGGAAGTGGACGAAGTGGACGAAGTTGGCGAAATGGAGGAAGTGGAAGCAAGGGAGTAAGTGGAGGAAGCGGAGGAAGTGGAGGAAGCGAACGAAGCGGATGAGCCGGAGGAAGTGGAGGAAGTGGAGAAAGTGGAGGAAGTGGAGGAAGTGGACGAAATGGACGAAGTTGACGAAGTGGAAGAAGTGGGGGAAGTGGAGGAAGTGGAGGAAGTGGAGGAAGTGGATGAAGTTCGCGAAGTGGACGAAGTCGACGAAGTATGGGAACTGGAGGAAGTGGGCGAAGTGGACGAAGTTGACGAAGTGGACGAAGTTGATGAAGTAAATGACGTGGACGAAGTCGACAAAGTGGAGGACGGGGAGGAAGCGGAGGAAGTGGAGGAAGCGGAGGAAGCGGAGGAAGTGGAGGAAGCGGAGGAAGTGGAGGAAGTGGAGGGAGCGGAGGAAGTGGAGGAAGCGGAGAAAGTGGAGGAAGTGGAGGAAGTGGAGGAAGTGGAGGAAGTGGAGGAAGTGGGCGACGTGGAGGAAGTGGAGGAAGTGGAGGAAGCGGAGGAAACGGAGGAAGCGAAAGAAGTGGAGGAAAGGGAGGAAGTGGAGGAAGTGGACTGATGAATCGTTATTTCTTGAATTAGATTTAGTTTACTGCACTCAAATAAACCAGGGAATTGTGTTTAATTGTTTGTTATTTCCCAGTTTTCCGAATGCCGCTTAATTTGGTCGGAAATTTGTAATTGTGCTAATTTGGATTTTCTGAGCTGATTAAGTGCATTTTTTGAAGTGCAGGAAAATTTCGGAAATACATTTTGGGACATCAGGAAGAATGCCGAATAAATTCAAGACTCCCCACACAGACATTTTTGAATTAATTAAATTGTAATTCAGTAGTTTAGAATTTTTGGATCAACTCTTATATTTTGGGTCAATTTTTGGTAAAGTAGATTAGGCCCAAAAGTTGAGATTAGTGACTTAGACTCTAGGGTTTTTGTGTGGACCCCACCCTCATTAAAGGGGAGACACACGGCCCTTAGGTTGAGCCGCCACTTGCATTTTTTTTGGCCGCTGCTTACTAGTTCCTTTTCTCTCGGTTTTGAACGTTTTGGGAGAATGAATGAAGCACTGATTTTTACTCTGATTTGCTGATTACTCATGGCTCTTTTCATTGTGGTTCATACATTTTGTATTGTCCAGCGTTGCATTGTGATTGATTAGTGAATTGTGTATGCTACGGTCACTGGATGAACACTGTCACGACTCACATTAGGAATGAATGACGGAACGCATTTTAAATTCTTGAAGCATGTTTTCCTTCTTTAGCTAGAAGCGTTGATTCACCTGGTTGGAAGAAGCGCACAGCAGTTGCACGGTGAAGAAGTGGTGAGCACGGTCAAGCAAGGAGAAGGCTGGAATGCGTTCGTTGCTGTGTCTCGTCCAAACATAGGAGATTTCGGTCATCATTGCCACATCCAGGAGCAGCTGAAAACTTCAAGCAAGTGTCACAGCCTTGGAGTTGGAATGAACCAAGAGGTGGCACGGATGGTTGGAAGATAAATGTGATTTATCTTTTGGGAAAAGCAGTGCGCAAAGAGAAAGCCAAACTCACGGGATTTGGCAGCTGGATGGTGATGGTCTAAGTAGCAATGTGTTGTCACGGCTTGGATGGAAGAGCAAGCACACATGGCGTCTTGGTAGAAGCTTGCAGCAAGCACGCTATTGAGCTGGAAGAGAAGTGGAAGCTGGGTCCACGCGGGCTTGAAGAGAAGTGCTGATTGATTCTTTTTATTAAGAGGAAGCGTGACTTACATTGCTTTAGATAAGAAGGAGCGCATGTCACGGCCCTGCTGGAAGAAAAGGGAATGATTTTTGTTTTTATGAAATGAGAAGTACATTAGGTGGGAGAAGATGGGACGTTGATGGCTTATGTGGAGTGGGAGAAGAGAAGCACTTTACAGCTGGTTTGTTTTGGTCTATGAAGAAGTTCATTCACGTGAAGGAAGAGGTGGCCCACGGTCATTGATACAATTCTTTATCCTTTAAGAATGAATGATAACTTAGATAAGAGAAGCCCGAAACAGTGATTGAGATTGGATGGAAGGGTGCACAGAAGTGGATCCCCTTTTTCTTAGCATACATCCTAATTGAAGCGTGTTTGACTTTTGGTGCATTCCAATTACCAACTTCCATAAATTTTTATTTTTATTTCTTTTGCTTAATTATGTGCGTATGAGTTGGTGCCTACTTGAGTTTATGGAATTGTCAGTTTGATACTTTTCGGTTTGTTGCATGTTCAATTTGTTCTAAGCAATTTTCATTTTAATGTTTTTAGTCATATTAGGTTGTGTTTGATTTTAAAGTTTAGATTTAGTTTAAGTGCATTCACAAAATCTTCAAAACCCCCCCCCACTATGTGTTTGACCTAAGACTCGAACCACATTTGGTCCTTGAGAGACGACCTAGGAGTCACTTCCTAGTACTATACTGCATTCTTTTATGCACAACTTTTGTTGGGAGGTGCGACCCTCTCATCAAAATGGCGCCGCTGCCGGGGACCAACGGTTCGGTCTTAGGTTTTTGTGTAGTGTCTTTTGTGTTGATAATGTGTTGTTGTGTGTTGTGTTTTGTCTTATGTTTGAGTGTGTGTGATTTGTTTGTTTAGGTTGTTTTGTGTGTTCAAAATTTTTGTGATATCGTTTCATGATTTTAGGGTGTTCTGACTTAGTGCATGACTAGGGGAAATCCTGGGCCTATACCACCCTTTGATCCTGAGATTGATAGAACTTTTCATAGGTTAGCTAGGCATTCTAGGAATTTATCTTTAGAGTCTGTTTTTGAGTCTGTTCCATTGGATACTGTGCATCCCACTGCTGAGTATTTTGTGCATACTGCATCTACTGCATCTGTTGCATCTGCACGTGACTCTGATTCTGATTCTGTTGTTTTTCACACTGAGAACAATATGGCACAACCTCCACCTCGCGAGAGGACTTTTAGGGAGATGGCTGCACCTGATTTCGATATCGAAAGCTTGTGCATCCAATATCCTGATGAGGACGTTCCATGTGTTCTCAAGACTGGACTGATCCATTTGTTGCCCAAGTTTCATGGTCTTGCAGGTGAGAGTCCTCATAAGCATTTGAAGGAATTCCACATTGTCTGTTCTAGTATGAAACCACATGATGTTCCTGAAGAGCACATCTTCTTAAGGCATTCCCTCATTCATTGGAAAATGTTGCTAAGGATTGGTTGTATGGTTTGGCGCCTAGATCCGTCACTAGCTGGGATGATCTGAAGAGGCTGTTCTTAGATAAATTTTTTCCAGCAGCCCGGACCACAGCTATCAGAAAAGACATAACTGGGATTAGGCAGCTTGGTGGAGAGAACTTATATGAGTATTGGGAGAGATTCAAGACACTTTGTGCTAGTTGTCCCCACCATCAGATACCTGAGCATCTCCTTGTCCAGTATTTCTATGAGGGTTTGAACAACATGGACCGTGGTATGATTGATGCTGCCAGTGGTGGAGCTCTTGGAGACACCACACCTGCTGAGGCCAGGCAATTGATTGAGAAGATGGCCTCCAACTCCCAGCAGTTTAGCACCAGGAATGATGCCATTGTGGTGAGGGGCGTACATGATGTTGTTGCCCAGTCTTTATCAGCTGTTGAAAGCAAGTTGGAAGGAAAGATTGACTCTCTTACGAAGTGGTGACACAGTTGACTACCAACCAGAGATCTGCAGCTCCATCTGCATCTGTTGCACGACTATGTGCTATTTGTCCTTCCAGTGACCACTATACAGATGCTTGTCCTTCTTTGCAGCACTCTGCTGCCTCTGATGCGCCTCAGGCTTATGCTACGAACATCTACAACAACAGGCAGCAACAACAGCAAAATCATGACTTATCCAGCAACAGGTACAACCCAGGGTGGAGGAATCACCCCAATCTGAGATGGAACAATGCGCCACAGCATCAACAGCAGGCACCACCTTTCCAGAATGCTGGAGCACCTAACAGATATGTGCCTCCACCTATGCAACAACACCAGAGGCAACAACAAGCAAGAGGCACCTGCCCAACCAGTGCCCAACCTTCCACTTCGTCTGAACCTTCATTGGAAGAGTTAGTGAGACAGATGACTATGCAAAACCTGCAGTTTCAGCAGGAGACTAGAGCTTCCATACAGAGTCTCACTAACCAGATGGGTCAGATGGCTACTCAGATAAACCAGGCGCAGTCTCAGAATTCGGATAAGTTACCATCCCAGACTGTGCAGAACCCAAGGAATGTGAGTGCCATAACCCTTAGATCAGGGAAGCAGATTTTTGTGCCTTCAGAGCCCGCTTCTACACCTACACCCATGCCTGCTACTTGTCCTAGAAAGAACGACCATGACGGTCCGAGCAAGGCATTTGAGGTGGGTGAATCTTCTTCTCCAGCCGGTGGTTCTTCTTCAAGTGGATCTTCTCCCTCTTCCACCACCACCGCTGCCGCACCTTCTCCATTGGTTGACCGACCTATCCCTCTACCATTCCCTTCACGGGCACTTCCTAGCAAAAAGATGGAAGATGTGGATAAGGAAATTCTGGAGACCTTCAGGAAGGTAGAGGTGAACATACCTCTACTTGATGCCATCAAGCAGATACCGAAGTATGCCAAATTCTTGAAGGAGCTGTGCACACACAAGAGGAAGATGAAGGGAAATGAGAGGATTAGCATGGGAAGGAATGTATCTGCGCTTATTGGTAAGTCGGTCCCGCACATCCCTGAAAAGTGCAAGGACCCAGGTATATTTTGCATTCCTTGTGTGATTGGAAACAATAAATTTGAAAATGCCATGCTTGATTTGGGTGCTTCTGTTAATGTCATGCCTTTATCTATATATGCATCTTTGTCTCTGGGTCCTTTGCAAACCACGGGTGTGGTCATTCAGTTGGCCAATAGGAGTGTTACCCACCCAGCAGGTTTCATAGAGGATGTCTTGGTTAGGGTTGGTGAATTGATTTTTCCTGCTGACTTTTATGTTTTGGAAATGGAGGAGGGATTCTCTCATGGATCCGCTCCCATTATCTTAGGCAGGCCATTCTTGAAAACTGCCCGAACTAAGATTGATGTGTATGCTGGAACTTTGTCTATGGAATTTGCTGATATTGTTGTTCATTTTAATATCCTTGATGCAATGAAATTTCCAGCTGAGGACCATTCTCTGTTTAGGATCGATGCATTGGATGACATTATTGATAGATATGTTGTTGATGATTTTGATTCTTTGCATAAGAAAGAGCATTCTTTTCTATCTTCTCTACATACATGCATTGAATCTGAATTTGAGAATGAGTTGATTTTGAAGAGAATTTTGATATCCATGATGTTGATGATGTTTTTGATATGGATGATGTTGATAATGTAATTGTCATGGATATGGATTTGGAGCTGATGAGATAGGTGTTCCGCCTTTACCTGTGAATTCTTTGGAGTCAGAATGCACTAACCACTTTGTAGGAAGTACAAATGAATCTGACTTGCAGGCACCTACTCTTGAGTTGAAACAGCTCCCAGATAACCTCAAGTACGTGTACTTGGAGGATGATGAGAAGAAACCGGTGATCATTTCCACCTCCCTTGATTCTGTTCAAGAGGAGAAGTTGCTTGGTGTGTTGAGGAAGCACAAGAAGGCCATTGGTTGGAGTTTGGCTGACATACCTGGTATTAGCCCATCCACATGCATGCATAGAATTCTTTTGGAAGATGGGGCAAGGCCAGTGAGACAGCCACAAAGAAGGCAAAACCCCGTGATCATGGACGTCATCAAGAAGGAGGTGACCAAGCTTTTGCAAGCTGGGATCATCTACCCTATTTCAGACAGTCAGTGGGTTAGCCCCATCCATGTTGTGCCCAAGAAAACTGGCCTCACTGTGGTGAAGAATGAGAGGGATGAGCTTATCCCAGCTAGAGTGCAGAACAGTTGGAGAGTCTGCATTGACTATAGGAGGCTCAACCAAGCAACCAGGAAAGATCATTTCCCCCTGCCATTCATTGATCAGATGCTGGAGCGCCTGGCAGGTAAATCTCATTATTGTTTTCTTGATGGTTTTTCTGGTTACTTTCAAATAAATATTGCGCCTGAGGATCAAGAAAAAACCACATTCACCTGCCCTTTGGCACTTTTGCCTATAGGAGGATGCCCTTTGGTCTATGCAACGCCCCTGGTACCTTCCAGCGGTGCATGCTTAGCATTTTTAGCGACTTTCTTGAGAATTGCATAGAGGTGTTTATGGATGATTTTACTGTGTATGGATCCTCCTTTGATGCATGTTTAGACAGTCTGGAAAAAGTTTTGAAAAGATGCATAGAAACAAACCTTGTTCTCAATTTTGAGAAATGTCACTTCATGGTTGGACAAGGTTTGGTTCTAGGGCATATCATTTCTGAAAAGGGAATAGAGGTAGACCCTGCTAAGATATCTGTGATTTCGCAGTTGCCTTACCCCTCTTGCGTGCGAGAGGTGCGATCTTTTCTTGGACATGCAGGTTTCTACAGGCGCTTCATCAAAGATTTCAGCAAGAAGGCGCTTCCTTGTCCAGACTGCTGCAGAAAGATATTGACTTTCTTTTGATGACAGATGCAAGCAGGCGTTTGATTGCCTGAAGGAAGCTTTGACCACCGCCCCTATCATTCAGGCACCGGATTGGACAGCCCCATTTGAGCTCATGTGTGATGCGTCTAATTATGCATTAGGGGCTGTCTTGACACAGAAAATTGACAAGCTGCCGAGAGTGATCTACTATGCTTCACGCACTTTGGATGTTGCCCAGGCAAATTATACCACCACTGAAAAAGAGTTGTTGGCAATTGTTTTTGCCCTTGATAAGTTTAGGTCATATTTGCTTGGATCACCTGTTATTGTGTATACTGACCATGCAGCTCTAAAGTTTCTGTTGAAAAAGGCGGAGTCAAAGCCTAGATTGATCAGGTGGATGCTACTGCTCCAAGAGTTTGACTTGCAAATTGAAGACCGGAGTGGAGCACGAAATTTGGTTGCAGACCACCTAAGCCGGATTGAAAAAGCTGATGATGAAGCTGATGTGTTGCCCATACAGGATACCTTTCCTGACGAGAGTTTGTTGATGATTTCTTACTCTCACCCCACTCCTTGGTTTGCACACATTGTAAATTATTTGGTTGCTTCTGTTTTTCCTCCCTTAGCATCACGTGCTCAGATTGCTAAAATTAAGAGTGATGCTAAGTATTATGTTTGGGATGACCCATATCTGTGGAAGTTGTGCAGTGACCAGGTTACTAGGAGATGCATTCCGGACCATGAGATTGACTCGGTCCTGCAGTTTTGTCATGCCTCCTCACCTGGTGGTCATCTGGGGATACAGAGAACAGCTCGCAGGGTGCTGGACTGTGGTTTTTATTGGCCTTCCATCTTCAAAGATGCGGAGAAGATCTGCAGCACTTGTGAGCCTTGTCAGAGAGCAGGAGGATCAATTTCACAGAGACAAGAGATGCCTCAACAACCTATGTTGTTCTGTGAGGTGTTTGATGTATGGGGTATAGATTTCATGGGTCCTTTTCCTGTTTCTTTTGGTTTCTGTTATATTCTCCTTGCTGTGGATTATGTTTCAAAATGGGTGGAAGCTAGAGCCACCAGGACTAATGATGCTCGGGTTGTTGTAGATTTTGTTAGATCTCACCTCTTTTGCAGGTTTGGAGTGCCTAGAGCAATTGTTAGTGATCAAGGAACCCATTTTTGCAACAGATCCATGCAAGCTTGCTCAAGAAATATGGGGTGACGCACAGAGTTTCTACACCTTACCACCCCCAAACAAATGGGCAGGCTGAGATCTCCAACAGGGAGATTAAGAGGATTTTGGAGAAGATTGTCCAGCCCAACAGGAAAGATTGGAGCAATAGGTTGGACGATGCTCTTTGGGCTCACAGGACAGCTTACAAAGCACCGATAGGGATGTCTCCCTACCGGGTTGTCTTCGGAAAAGCATGTCACCTACCGGTCGAGATTGAGCATCGGGCATATTGGGCTGTGAAGATTTGCAACTTCTCCATGGACCAAGCTGGAGAGGAAAGAAAGTTGCAACTGAATGAATTGGATGAGATCCGATTGGAGGCATATGAGAACTCGAAGTTCTACAAGGAAAGGACAAAGAAGTTCCATGATAGTTCTATTGTTAGAAAGGACTTCGAGGTTGGCCAACAGGTTTTGTTGTATAACTCTAGACTCGGCCTCATGGGTGGTAAGTTGAGATCAAAATGGACTGGACCTTTTGTTGTGACTAATGTTTATCCTTATGGTGCAGTAGAGATCCAAGGTCCATCTACAGCTAAAAGCTTCAAGGTGAACGGGCATAGACTAAAGCCTTTCCTCAGCAACCCTTCTTTAGTGGATGTAGTGGTGGAGGAGACGTCTTTGGTCCACCCCACCTATCCTCCCATCTGACTCAGGGAGTTTCTTTTCTCCTTCCCTCCTCACTTTTGTTGCACTTTGTCGATATCTGATGATTGTTCTGATTGTGACACACTGAGGACATTGTGTCGTTTAAGTGTGGTCTATTAGGGGAGGTTGTTTCTTTGTTCATGTTTCGGTTTTTATGTAGTTTGTTGTGTCTTGTGTACAGTTTTGCACGTTTTTCGTAAATTCTGGATTGGGGTTAGGTTGGCAGTTTTCCTTCACTTCATTGATACTCTGAGATGTTGGATTCCTTGTTTTTCTTTGCTTGGAAGATGATCATGATGTTTGAGAGTTGAATTGATTGTGACACAAATGCCCTGTGTGAGAATTTGAGCCATTTTATGTTCTTTCTTGTGTGTGATATGTCTCTTGATTGCTTGCACATATGCCTTGGCTTGACTCTTGTTGATAATTCTTGATTGATATGCATGTTTGGAAGTGATAAAGGCAATTTTGTTCTTGAGCCTCTCTAGCCAAATAAGCTTACCTTGTTTTAATTCTTTGATAACCCATTTTGAGCCTATACTTTCCACCATTTCCTTGTTTTGAAGCTCATACACTAGCCCTCAGTGAAAAACAATGATTACCTTAACCATAGGGAATTTTGGAGCTTTGGAAGTGTTTTGGGAACAAGTGTGGTCTCTTGGGGGTTTCTGATGAGTTGGCTAGTTGGTTCCTATTCTTGTTTTTCTTTGGTAAATATATGTGTATCTTGTCTTTTACAGTTTTGTTTTGAAAAGAGAGAAAAGAAAAGAGACAGGATGAAAAAAAAAAAAGAAAGCAGAAAAATAGTGAAAAAAAAAAATGTGAATAATTGTGAATAATGGAGTCAAGAAGAGGATGGAATTAGAGGTTGTGGGTGTGTTTGTATGTGTTTACACTTGTTCCCCATTGCTCCTCTGTTCCTTATGGTTTGTAGCTTCTTATCTAGATATATCCTCCCTTGTCCTTGGCCCCATTACAACCATGAAAAGACCTTTTGATTTGAACATGCATATGTGTTTGAGTGTTGATATTAGAGGCTTGCCAAGTCTGTTGTTGTTTGCTTTCTTGAGTGCATTGAGTGCATTGAGTGCATTGAGTGACATTGATTTACCTTAAACACTTGAGAGAAACACTGATTGTGTGCATCTGTGAGGCTCTGTTGCTGTTGATTCATCTCTTGAACTGATTGACTGCTTTCCTTGTACTGAATTGTTTGGATGATTCTTTGAGTATCTGCTTTTGTTGACTCTGTGTTGGATTCTGCCTATACCTTTTACCGTCCAGAATTTTGTGAGAATTGTGCAACTGTGTTTCTGTTTTGGAGTCTTTGTTGTCTGTCTTTCGAGTCTGTGTCAGCTCCCTGATGTTTGAGTAGTTCCCTGGTTTTCGTTTTAGTTTTGCCCAGGAGTGCAAAAGACTAAGTGTGGTCTATTTTGATGAATCGTTATTTCTTGAATTAGATTTAGTTTACTGCACTCAAATAAACCAGGGAATTGTGTTTAATTGTTTGTTATTTCCCAGTTTTCCGAATGCCGCTTAATTTGGTCGGAAATTTGTAATTGTGCTAATTTGGATTTTCTGAGCTGATTAAGTGCATTTTTTGAAGTGCAGGAAAATTTCGGAAATACATTTTGGGACATCAGGAAGAATGCCGAATAAATTCAAGACTCCCCACACAGACATTTTTGAATTAATTAAATTGTAATTCAGTAGTTTAGAATTTTTGGATCAACTCTTATATTTTGGGTCAATTTTTGGTAAAGTAGATTAGGCCCAAAAGTTGAGATTAGTGACTTAGACTCTAGGGTTTTTGTGTGGACCCCACCCTCATTAAAGGGGAGACACACGGCCCTTAGGTTGAGCCGCCACTTGCATTTTTTTTGGCCGCTGCTTACTAGTTCCTTTTCTCTCGGTTTTGAACGTTTTGGGAGAATGAATGAAGCACTGATTTTTACTCTGATTTGCTGATTACTCATGGCTCTTTTCATTGTGGTTCATACATTTTGTATTGTCCAGCGTTGCATTGTGATTGATTAGTGAATTGTGTATGCTACGGTCACTGGATGAACACTGTCACGACTCACATTAGGAATGAATGACGGAACGCATTTTAAATTCTTGAAGCATGTTTTCCTTCTTTAGCTAGAAGCGTTGATTCACCTGGTTGGAAGAAGCGCACAGCAGTTGCACGGTGAAGAAGTGGTGAGCACGGTCAAGCAAGGAGAAGGCTGGAATGCGTTCGTTGCTGTGTCTCGTCCAAACATAGGAGATTTCGGTCATCATTGCCACATCCAGGAGCAGCTGAAAACTTCAAGCAAGTGTCACAGCCTTGGAGTTGGAATGAACCAAGAGGTGGCACGGATGGTTGGAAGATAAATGTGATTTATCTTTTGGGAAAAGCAGTGCGCAAAGAGAAAGCCAAACTCACGGGATTTGGCAGCTGGATGGTGATGGTCTAAGTAGCAATGTGTTGTCACGGCTTGGATGGAAGAGCAAGCACACATGGCGTCTTGGTAGAAGCTTGCAGCAAGCACGCTATTGAGCTGGAAGAGAAGTGGAAGCTGGGTCCACGCGGGCTTGAAGAGAAGTGCTGATTGATTCTTTTTATTAAGAGGAAGCGTGACTTACATTGCTTTAGATAAGAAGGAGCGCATGTCACGGCCCTGCTGGAAGAAAAGGGAATGATTTTTGTTTTTATGAAATGAGAAGTACATTAGGTGGGAGAAGATGGGACGTTGATGGCTTATGTGGAGTGGGAGAAGAGAAGCACTTTACAGCTGGTTTGTTTTGGTCTATGAAGAAGTTCATTCACGTGAAGGAAGAGGTGGCCCACGGTCATTGATACAATTCTTTATCCTTTAAGAATGAATGATAACTTAGATAAGAGAAGCCCGAAACAGTGATTGAGATTGGATGGAAGGGTGCACAGAAGTGGATCCCCTTTTTCTTAGCATACATCCTAATTGAAGCGTGTTTGACTTTTGGTGCATTCCAATTACCAACTTCCATAAATTTTTATTTTTATTTCTTTTGCTTAATTATGTGCGTATGAGTTGGTGCCTACTTGAGTTTATGGAATTGTCAGTTTGATACTTTTCGGTTTGTTGCATGTTCAATTTGTTCTAAGCAATTTTCATTTTAATGTTTTTAGTCATATTAGGTTGTGTTTGATTTTAAAGTTTAGATTTAGTTTAAGTGCATTCACAAAATCTTCAAAACCCCCCCCACTATGTGTTTGACCTAAGACTCGAACCACATTTGGTCCTTGAGAGACGACCTAGGAGTCACTTCCTAGTACTATACTGCATTCTTTTATGCACAACTTTTGTTGGGAGGTGCGACCCTCTCATCATGGACGAAGTGGAGTAAGTGTACGAAGTGGACGAAGTGGACGAAGTCTACGAAGTCGACGAAGTGGACAAAGTGGACGAAATTGAAGAAGTTGACGAAATTGACGAAGTTGACGAAGTGGACGAAGTGGACGAAGTGGACGAAGTTGACGAAGTGGAGGAAGTGGACGAAGTAGAGGAAGTGGACGAAGCTGACGAAGTGGAGGAAGTGGACGAAGTGGACGAAATGGACGAAGTGGACGAAGTGGACGAAGTGGGCTAAATGGATGAAGTGGAGGAAGTGGAAGAAAGGGAGTAAGTGGAGGAAGCGGAGGAAGTGGAGGAAGCGGATGAGCCGGAGGAAGTGGAGGAAGTGGAGAAAGTGGAGGAAGTGGAGGAAGTGGACGAAATGGACGAAGTTGACGAAGTGGAAGAAGTGGGGGAAGTGGAGGAAGTGGATGAAGTTCGCGAAGTAGACGAAGTCGACGAAGTGGGGGAACTGGAGGATGTGGGCGAAGTGGACCAAGTTGACGAAGTGGATCAAGTTGATGAAGTAAATGACGTGGACGAAGTCGACAAAGTGGAGGACGGGGAGGAAGCGGAGGAAGTGGAGGAAGCGGAGGAAGCGGAGGAAGTGGAGGAAGCGGAGGAAGCAGAGGAAGTGGAGGAAGTGGACGAAGTTAGCCAAGTTCACGAAGTTCACGAAGTTCGCCAAGTGGACGACGTGGACGAAGTTGACGAAGCGGAGGAAGGGAAGGAAGCGGAAGAAGCAAAGGAAGTGGACGGAGTTCACGAAGTGGATGAAGTGGACGAAGTGGGTGAAGTGGATGAAGTGGACGAAGGGGACGAAGGGGACGAAGTTGGCCAAGTTGATGAAGTTGGCAAAGTTGACGAATTGATCGAAGTGGACAAAGTGGACGAAGTTGACGAAATGGAGGAAGTCGAGGAAGTGGAGGAAGTCGAGGAAGTGTAAGAAGTGACGAAGTGGCGAAGAGGATGAAGCGGAGGAAGTGGACGAAGTTGACAAAGTTGATGAAGTGGACGAAGTGGAGCAAGCGGAGGAATCGTAGGAAGCGGACGAAACGAAGGAAGTGGAGGAAACGGAGGAAGTGGAGGAAGTGGAGGAAGTGGACTGATGGACAAATTTATGAACACCAAAATATGATGTCACAAACTTGTTTTTCAATCGGCAAGTGTGACCGAATCGTTCAAGTAATAAACTTGGTAAGACCAAGTATCGTTCTTCCCAAAGGACTCACGGCCTAGTTTAGTTGTGTGGTTTCTTGATTAGCTAAGACTTAAAGACGAAATATTTGGATTTTATATGCAAAAGACGAAAATTAAATATGTATGCATGAAGTTTTGATCAATGGCAAAAAGCAAAAGATAAACACTTTCAATGAAATATATGTATGAATATGTTGTTGGGGATCAATTTCATCTTATCCACTCTCATATATTTTAGGAATTCAACATTCAAATCATCATTGTTAATGCCACTCTCTAAAGTACCTTTCAAGAAGGCTTCTCCCTAATCACGAGTTCATACAATTCCTAGCATTCCTAATGAGCAGTTCATAAGTGCAGGAGCTTAACGACAACCAATATAATATTGGGAGAAATTCCCCGGATCTAGACTTCCCCGTACGCGCCCGTATCGACAAAACCAATAATCATGCATCGAATGAGTTAAACAATGCAAGCATTAAGCAAAGAGGAAAAACCCTAACTAATGATGAAAGAAAGCATAAGTCTTAATTAAAAGATGTAAAAACAAATTCCATATATGAGAGCTTCAAAAGATTACATTGATTCCCCAACAAACATACAGAGTTTAGTTCACCATATTGATGGTGAACCTAGATGAATTACAATGAAAGAATGAAAGATAAAACCCTAAAAAGGTGAAGAGGAAGCCTCAGCATCATAGATCCTCCTCAAAGAGGTGGAAGAGAGAGTGTTTTCTTCGTTCCAACGAAAGATACAAACCCTAGGAAACCCTAAAGCTTATATATTATTCGTAAATTACAGAAAATTAGGTCCAAGCCCATTAAAGTGCCGCTCAGCGGTAAAATACCGCTCAGCGGTAAGTGCGTGTCACGTTTCTTCCCCTCAGCGGCCATTTTGCCCCTCAGCGGTCCTCCCGTGAGCTCCTGAGTGCCGCTCAGCGGTAAACTGCCGCTGAACGGTGACTTCGGCTTCTCCTTTTGCACTTTTTGATGTCTTTTCTGATTCCATATCTCTCCTTCTTCACTTCTTTCACCAAATTCACCTTAAAACCTGCACAAAAACACTGAAATCAAGCATAAACCTGTCCAGCTCTCTTATTTCTAAAAATATGAAGAAAAGCATGATTTCAAGCTAGTTTCTAAGTGTAAAGGTTGCTTTTAGTGTCAATTTTAATCATGAAAATAACAGTTTTTCAACTGTTATCATGGACGAAGTGGAGGAAGTCTACGAAGTGGAGGAAGTGGATGAAGTGGATGAAGCGGAGGAATTGGAGGAAGTGGCAAAGCGGACGAAGCGGAGGAAGCGGAGGAAGTGGACGAAGTGGAGGAAGTTGACAAAGTTGACGAATTGGACGAAGTTGACGAAGTGGACGAAGTGGACGAAGTGGACAAAGTGGACGAAGTGGACGACGTGGAGGAAGTGGACGAAGAGGACGAAGTGGACCGATTGGACGAAGTGGAGGAAGTGGAGGAAGTGGAGGAAGTGGGCGAAGTGGACGAAGTTGACGAAGTTGACAAAGTGGAGGAAGTGGACGACGTGGGGGAAGTGGAGGAAGCGGAGGAAGCGGAGGAAGTGGAGGAAGGGGAGGAAGGGGAGGTAGGGGAGGAAGTGGACGAAGTGGAGGAAGTGGAGATAGTGGAGGAAATGGACGACGTGAACGAAGTGGACGAAGTGGACGAAATTGACGAAGTCTACAAAGTTGACAAAGTGGACGAAATCTACGAAGTGGACGAAGTAGACCAAGTGGACGAAGTGGAGGAACTGGACGAAGTTGACGAAGTGGAGGAACTGGACGAAGTTGACGAAGTGGACGAAGTGGACGAAGTGGAGGAAGTGGAGCAAGTGGAGGAAGTGGACGAAGTTGACGAAGTGGACGATGTTGACGAAGTGGACCAATTGGACGAAGTGGAGGAAGTGGAGGAAGTGGGCGAAGTGGACGAAGTTGACGAACTTGACGAAGTAGACGAAGTGGACGACGTGGAGGAACTGGAGGAACGGAGGAAGCGGAGGAAGTGGAGGAAGGGGAGGAAGTGCAGGAAGTGGAAGAAGTGGAGCAAGTGGCAGAAGTGGAGGAAGTGGAGTAAGTGTACGAGGTGGACGAAGTGGACAAAGTGGAGGAAGTGGAGGAAGTGGAGGAAGTGGAGGTAGTGTGGGAAGCGGAGGAAGTGAATGAAGTGAACGAAGTGGACAAAGTGGACGAAGTTGACGAAGTTGAAGAAGTTGACGAAATTGATGAAGTTGACAAAGTGGAGGAAGTGGCGAAGTGGAGCAAGTGGCGAAGTGGACGAAGTTAACGAAGTGGAGGAAGCGGAGGGAGCGAAGGAAGTGGAGGAAGCGGAGAAAGTGGAGGAAGTGGAGGAAGTGGAGGAAGTGGGCGAAGTGGGCGAAGTGGACGAAGTGGACGAAGTTGACGAAGTGGACGAAGTGGACGACGTGGAGGAAGTGGAGGAAGTAGAGGATGCGGAGGAAGCGGAGGAAGCAAAGGAAGTGGAGGAAGGGGAGGAAGTGGAGGAAGTGGAGTAAGCGTACGAAGTGGACGAAGTGGACGAAGTGGAGGAAGTGGAGGTGATGGAGGAAGTGGAGGAGGTGAACGAAGTTGACGAAGTTGACGAAATCTACGAAGTGGACAAAGTTGACAAAGTTGAAGAAGTTGACGAAATTGACGAAGTTGACGAAGTGCCCGAGGTAGACGAAGTGGACGAAGTGGCGAAATGGATGAAGTGGAGGAAGTGGAGGAAAGGGAGGAAGTGGAGGAAGCGGAGGAAGTGGAGGATGCGAAGGAAGCGGATGAAGCGGAGGAAGCGGAGGAAGCGGAGGAAGTGGAGGAAGTGGAGGAAGTGGACAAAGTTAAGTAAGTGGAGGAAGTAGACGAACTAGACGAAGTTGACGAAGTGGAAGAAGTGGGGGAAGTGGAGGAAGTGGAGGAAGTGGATGAAGTTTGCGAAGTGGACGAAGTGGGCGATGTGGAGGAAGTGGACGAAGTGGACGAAGTTGATAAAGTAAATGAAGCGGACGAAGTGGACAAAGTGGAGGAAGTGGAGGAAGCGGAGGAAGTGGAGGAAGCGGAGGAAGCGGAGGAAGTGGACGAAGTGGACGAAGTTGGCCAAGTTGACGAAGTTCACGAAGTTCGCCAAGTGGACGACGTTGACGAAGTGAACGAGGTTGACGAAGTGGAGGAAGGGAAGGAAGCGGAAGAAGCGGAGGAAATGGACGAGGTGGACGGAGTTGACGAAGTGGACAAAGTGGAGGAACTGAACGAAGTTGGCGAAATGGATAAAGTGGAGGAACGGGAGGATGTGGACGAAGCGGAGGAAGCGGATGAAGCGGAGGAAGTGGAGTAGTGGAGGAACTGAAGGAACTGGACGAACTGGACGAAGTTGACGAAGTGGAAGAAGTGGAGGAAGTGGACGAATTTGAGGAAGTGGAGGAAGTGGAGAAAGTGTAGGAAGTGGACGAAGTTGATGAAGTGGACGACGTTGACGAAGTGGACCAATTGGACGAAGTGGAGGAAGTGGAGGAAGTGGAGGAGGTGGGCGAAGTGGGCGAAGTGGACGAAGTGGAGGAAGCGGAGGAAGCGGAGGAAGCGGAGGAAGTGGAGGAATGGGAGGAAGTGCAGGAAGTAGAAGAAGTGGAGGAAGTGGAGGAAGTGGAGTAAGTGTACGAAGTGGACAAAGTGGACGAAGTGGACAAAGTGGAGGAAGTGGAGGTAGTGGAGGAAGCGCAGGAAGTGAATGAAGTGGACGAAGTGGACGAAGTTGACGAAGTCTATGAAGTGGACAAAGTGGACGAAGTTGAAGAAGTTGACGAAAGTGATGAAGTTGACGAAGTGGACGAAGCTGACGAAGTTGACGAGGTTGACGAATTGGACGAAGTAGACGAAGTGGAGGAAGTTGACGAAGTGGACGAAGAGGACGAAGTGGACGAACTTGACGAAGTGGACGAAGTGGAAGAAGTTGACGAAGTGGACCAAGTCCAGGAAGTGGAGGAAGTGGGGGAAGTGGGCGAAGTGGGCGAACTGGACGAAGTGGACGAAGTTGAAGAAGTTGACGAAGTGGACGTCATGGAGAAAGTGGAGGAAGTGGAAGAAGTGGAGCAAGTGGCGAAGGGGACGAAGTTAACGAAGTGGAGGAAGCGGAGGAAGCAGACAGACCGAAGGAAGTGGAAGAAGCGGAGAAAGTGGAGGAAGTGGAGGAAGGGGAGGAAGGGGAGGAAGGCGAGGAAGTGTACGAAGTGGATGAAGTGGAGGAAGTGGAGGAAGTGGAGGTAGTGGAGGAAGTGAAGGAAGTGGAGCAAGTGGACGAAGTAGACGAAGTTGACGAAGTCTACGAAGTGGAAGAAGTAGACGAAGTGGACGAAGTGGACGAAGTTGATGAAGTTGATGAAGGGGAGGAAGGGGAGGAAGCGGAGGAAGTGGTGAAGTGGACGAAGTGGACGAAGTCGTCGAAATGCATGAAGTGGAGGAAGGGGAGGAAGTGGAGGAAGCGGAGGAAGTGGAGGAAGCGGATGAAGCGGAGGAAGTGGAGGAAGTGGAGGAAGTGGACAAAGTGGAGGAAGTGGACGAACTGGACGACGTTGACGAAGTGGAAGAAGTTGAGGAAATAGAGGAAGTGGAGGAAGTGGACGAAGCGGAGGAATTCGACTAAGTTGACAAAGTGGACCAATTGGACGAAGTGGAGGAAGTGGAGAATGTGGGCGAAGTGGGCGAAGTGGACGAAGTTGACGAAGTTGACGAAGTGGAGGAAGTGGGCAACGTGGAGGACTGGAGGAAGTGGAGGAAGTTGACGAAGTGGAGGAAGTGGACGAAGTAGAGGAAGTGGATGAAGTTGATGAAGTGGAGGAAGTGGAGGAAGTGGAGGAAGTGGAGGAAGTGGAGGAAGTGGAGGAAGTGGAGGAAGTGGAGGAAGTGGAGGAAGTGGAGGAAGTGGACGAAGTGGGCGAAATGGATGAAGAGGAGGAAGTGGAGGAAGCGGAGGAAAGGGAGGAAGTGGAGGAGGTGAACGAAGTTGACGAAGTTGACAAAGTCTACGAAGTGGACAAAGTGGACGAAGTTGAAGAAGTTGACGAAATTGACGAAGTTGACGAAGTGCACGAGCTAGACGAAGTGGACGAAGTGGCGAAATGGATGAAGTGGAGGAAGTGGAGGAAAGGGAGGAAGTGGAGGAAGCGGAGGAAGTGGAGGAAGCGGATGAAGCTGAGGAAGCGGAGGAAGTGGAGGAAGTGGACAAAGTGGAGGAAGTGGAGGAACTGGACGAACTGGACGAAGTGGAGGAAGTGGAGGAAGTGAAGGAATTGGGCGAAGTGGGCGAAGTGGACGAAGTTGAAGAAGTTGACGAAGTGGACGACGTGGAGAAAGTGGAGGAAGTGGAGGAAGTGGAAGAAGTGGAGGAAGTGGCGAAGTGGACGAAGTTAACCAAGTGGAGGAAGCGGAGGAAGCGGAGGGAGCGAAGGAAGTGGAGGAAGAGGAGGAAGTGGAGGAAGTGGAGGAAGGGGAGGAAGCGGAGGAAGCGAAGGAAGTGGAGGAAGGGGAGGAAGTGGAGGACGTGGAGTAAGTGTACGAAGTGGACGAAGTGGACGAAGTGGAGGAAGTGGAGGAAGTGAACGAAGTGGGCGAAGTGGACGAAGTGAACGAAGTGGAGGAAGTGGAGGAAGTGGACGAAGTTGAAGAAGTTGACGAAGTCTACGAAGTGGACGAAGTGAACAAAGCGGACGAAGTTGAAGAAGTGGACGAAGTGGAGGAAGTGCAGGAAGTGGAGGAAGTGGAGGTAGTGCAGGAAGTGGACGAAGCTGACGAAGTTGACGAAGTGGAGGAAGTGGAGGAAGTGAAGGAAGTGGACGAAGTGGACAAAGTGGGCGAAATGGATGAAGTGGAGGAAGTGGAGGAAAGGGAGTAAGTGGAGTAAGCGGAGGAAGTGGAGGAAGCGGATGAGCCGGAGGAAGTGGAGGAAGTCGACAAAGTGGAGGAAGTGGAGTAAGTGGACGAAGCTGACGAAGTTGACGAAGTGGAGGAAGTGGAGGAAGTGGAGGAAGCGGATGAGCCGGAGGAAGTGGAGGAAGTGGACAAAGTGGAGGAAGTGGACGAAGTGGACGAACTGGACGAAGTTGACGAAGTGGAAGAAGTGTGGGAAGTGGAGGAAGTGGAGGAAGTGGATGAAATTCGCGAAGTGGACGAAGTCGATGAAGTGGGGGAAGTGGAGGAAATGGGCGAAGTGGACGAAGTTGACGAAGTGGACGAAGTTGATGAAGTAAATGACGTGGACGAAGTCGACAAAGTGGAGGAAGTAGAGGAAGCGGAGGAAGCGGAGGAAGTGGAGGAAACGGAGGAAGCAGAGGAAGTGGAGGAAGTGGACGAAGTTAGCCAAGTTGACGAAGTTCACGAAGTTCGCCAAGTGGACGACGTGGAGGAAGTGGACGAAGTTGACGAAGCGGAGGAAGGGAAGGAAGCGGAAGAAGCGGAGGAAGTGGACGGAGTTGACAGAGTTGACGAAGTGGATGAAGTGGACGAAGGGGACAAAGGGGACGAAGTTGGCCAAGTTGACGAAGTTGGCAAAGTTGACGAATTGATCGAAGTGGCGAAGTGGACGAAGTGGACGAAGTGGACGAAGTGGACGAAGTGGAGGAAGTCGAGGAAGTGGAGGAAGTTGCGGAAGTGTAAGAAGTGACGAAGTGGCGAAGAGGACGAAGCGGAGGAAGTGGACGAAGTTGACGAAGTGGACGAAGTGGAGCAAGCGGAGGAAGCGGAGGAAGCGTAGGAAGCGGACGAAGCGAAGGAAGTGGAGGAAGCGGAGGAAGCGGAGGAAGTGGAGGAAGTGGAGGAAGTGGACGAAGTGGTGGAAGTCTACGAAGTGGAGGAAGTGGATGAAGTGGATGAAGCGGAGGAATTGGAGGAAGTGGCAAAGTGGACGAAGTTGACGAAGCGGAGGAAGCGGAGGAAGTGGACGAAGTGGAGGAAGTGGACGAAGTGGAGGAAGTTGACAAAGTTGACGAATTGGACAAAGTTGACGAAGTTGACGAAGTGGACGAAGTGGACAAAGTGGACAAAGTGGACGACGTGGAGGAAGTGGACGAAGAGGACGAAGTGGACCAATTGGACGAAGTGGAGGAAGTGGGCGAAGTGGGCGAAGTGGACGAAGTTGACGAAGTTGGCGAAGTGGAGGAAGTGGACGACGTGGAGGAAATGGAGGAAGCGGAGGAAGCGGAGGAAGTGGAGGAAGGGGAGAAAGGGGAGGTAGGGGAGGAAGTGTACGAAGTGGACGAAGTGGAGGAACTTGAGAAAGTGGAGGTAGTGGAGGAAATGGACGACGTGAACGAAGTGGACGAAGTGGACGAAGTGGACGAAATTGACGAAGTCTACAAAGTTGACAAAGTGGACGAAATCTACGAAGTGGACGAAGTAGACCAAGTGGACGAAGTGGAAGAAGTGGAGGAACTGGACGAAGTTGACGAAGTGGAGGAACTGGACGAAGTTGACGAAGTGGAAGAACTGGACGAAGCGGACGAAGTGGAGGAAGTGGAGAAAGTGGAGGAAGTGGACGAAGTTGACGTAGTGGACGATGTTGACGAAGTGGACCAATTGGACGAAGTGGAGGAAGTGGGCGAAGTGGACGAAGTTGACGAACTTGACGAAGTGGATGGCGTGGAGGAAGTGGAGGAAGCGGAGGAAGCGGAGGAAGTGGAGGAAGGGTAGGAAGTGCAGGAAGTGGAAGAAGTAGAGCAAGTGGCGGAAGTGGAGGAAGTGGAGTAAGTGTACGAAGTGGACGAAGTGGACAAAGTGGAGGAAGTGGAGGTAGTGTGGGAAGCGGAGGAAGTGAATGAAATGAACGAAGTGGACGAAGTTGACGAAGTCTACGAAGTGCACAAAGTGGACGAAGTAGACGAAGTTGAAGAAGTTGACGAAATTGATGAAGTTGACGAAGTCGAGGAAGTGGCGAAGTGGAGCAAGTGGCGAAGTGGACGAAGTTAACGAAGTGGAGGAAGCGGAGGGAGCGAAGGAAGTGGAGGAAGCGGAGAAAGTGGAGGAAGTGGAGGAACTGGAGGAAGTGGGCGAAGTAGGCGAAGTGGACGAATTTGACGAAGTGGACGAAGTGGACGACGTGGAGGAAGTGGAGGAAGGGGAGGAAGCGGAGGAAGCGGAGGAAGCACAGGAAGTGGAGGAAGGGGAGGAAGGGGAGGAAGTGTGATGGACAAATTTATGATCACCAAAATATGATGTCACAAACTTGTTTAACAATCGTCAAGTATGACCGAATCGTTTCAAGTAATAAACTCGGTAAGACCAAGTATCGTTCTCCCAAAGGACTCACGGCCTAGTTTAGTTATGTGATTTGTTGATTAGCTAAGACTTAAGAATGAAATAATTGGATTTTACTATGCAAAAGACGAAAATAAACATGTATGCATGAGGTTGATCCATGGCTAAAACAAAAGACAGACACTTTCAATGAAATATATTGATGAATATGTTGTTGGGGGTCAATTTCATCTTATCCACTCTCATGTATTTTAGGAATTCAACATTCAAGTCATCATTGTTAATGCCACTCTCTAAATTACCTTTCAAGAAGGCTTCTCCTTAATTACGAGTTCATACAATTCCTAGCATTCCTAATAATTAGTTTTTTTAGCACAGGAGCTTAAGGCAACCAATATACTGTTGGGAGAAATTCCCCGGATCTAGACTTCCCCGTACGTTCCCGTATCGACAAAACCAATAATCATGCATTGAATGAGTTAAACAAAGCAAGCATTGAGCAAAGAGGAAAAACCCTAACTAATGATGAAAGAAAGCATAAGTCTTAGATTAAGATGCAAGCACAAATTCCATATATGAGAGCTTCAAAAGATTACATTGATTCCCCAACAAACATACAAGGTTTAGTTCACCATATTCATGGTGAACCTAGATGAACAATAATGAAAGAATGAAAGATAAAACCCTAAAAAGGTGAAGAGGTAGCCTGAGCATCCAAGATCCTCCTTCAAAGGGGTGGAAGAGAGAGTGTTTGCTTCGTTTCTGCCAAAGATGCAAACCCTAGGACGTCCTAAAGCTTATATACTATTCTAAAATTACAAAAAATCTAGGTCCAAGCATATAAGTGTGCCGCTCAGCGGTAAAGTGCCGCTCAGCGGTAAAGTGCCGCTCAGCGGTAAGTGCGTGAGTAGTTTCTTCCCCTCAGCGGCCATTTTGCCCCTAAGCGGTTCCAACGTGAACTCCTGAGTGCCGCTCAGCGGTAAACTGCCGCTCAGCGGCAGTTGCGTCTTCTCCTTTTGCACTTTTTGATGTCTTTTCTGATTTCATCTCTCTCCTTCTTCACTTCTTTCACCAAATTCACCTTAAAAACATGCACAAAAACATTGAAATCAAGCATAAACCTGTCCAGCTCTCTTATTTCTAAAAATATGAATAAAAGCATGATTTCAAGCTAGTTTCTAAGTGTTAAAGGTTGCTTTTAGTATCAATTTAAGCATGAAAATAACAGTTTTTCAACTGTTATCAAAGTGGCGGAAGTGGAGTAAGTGTACGAAGTGCACGAAGTGAACGAAGTCGAGGAAGTGGAGGAAGTGGAGGTGGTGGAGGAAGTGGAGGAGGTAAACGAAGTTGACGAAGTCTACGAAGTGGACGAAGTGGACAAAGTGGACGAAGTTGAAGAAGTTGACGAAATTGACGAAGTTGACGAAGTGCACGAAGTAGAAGAAGTGGACGAAGTGGCGAAATGGATGAAGTGGAGGAAAGGGAGGAAGTGGAGAAAGCGGAGGAAGTGGAGGAAGCGGAGGAAGCGGATGAAGCGGAGGAAGCGGAGGAAGTGGAGGAAGTGGAGGAAGTGGACAAAGTGGAGGAAGTGGAGGAAGAAGACGAACTAGACGAAGTTGACGAAGTGGAAGAAGTGGGTGAAGTGGAGGAAGTGGAGGAAGTGGATGAAGTGGATGAAGTGGATGAAGTTCGCGAAGTGGACGAAGTGGACGATGTGGAGGAAGTGGAGGAAGTGGGCGAAGTGGACGAAGTGGACGAAGTTGATAAAGTAAATGAAGTGGACGAAGTGGACAAAGTGGAGGAAATGGAGGAAGCGGAGGAAGTGGAGGAAGTGGACGAAGTTGGCCAAGTTGACGAACTTCACGAAGTTCGCCAAGTGGACGACGTGGACGAAGTGAACGAAGTTGACGAAGTGGAGGAAGGGAAGGAAGCGGAAGAAGTGGAGGAAGTGGACGAGGTGGACGGAGTTGACGAAGTGGACAAAGTGGACGAACTGAACGACGTTGGCGCAATGGATGAAGTGGAGGAACGGGAGGAAGTGCACGAAGCGGAGGAAGCGGATGAAGCGGAGGAAGTGCAGTAAGTGGAGGAAGTGGACAAAGTGGAGGAAGTGGAGGAACTGGACGAACTGGACGAAGTTGATGAACTGGAAGAAGTGGAGGAAGTGGAGGAAGTGGAGGAAGTGGAGAAAGTGTAGGAAGTCGACGAAGTTGACGAAATGGACGACGTTGACGAAGTGGACCAATTGGACGAAGTGGAGGAAGTGGAGGAGGTGGGCGAAATGGGCGAAGTGGACAACGTGGAGGAAGTGGAGGAAGCGGAGGAAGCGGAGGAAGTGGAGGAAGGGGAGGAAGTGCAGGAAGTGGAAGAAGTGGAGGAAGTAGAGGAAGCGGAGTAAGTGTACGAAGTGGACTTAGTGGACGAAGTGGACAAAGTGGAGGAAGTGGAGGAAGTGGAGGTAGTGGAGGAAGCGGAGGAAGTGAATGAAGTGGACGAAGTAGACGAAGTTGACGAAGTCTACGAAGTGGGGGAAGTGGAGGAAGTCTATGAAGTGGAGGAAGTGGATAAAGTGGACGAAGCGGAGGAACTGGAGGAAGTGGGAAAGTGGACGAAGTTGACGAAGCGGAGGAAGTGGAGGAAGTGGAGCAAGTGGACGAAGTGGATGAAGTTCGCGAAGTGGACGAAGTCGACGAAGTTGAGGAAGTGGAGGAAGTGGGCGAAGTGGGCGAAGTGGACGAAGTGGACGAAGTTGATGAAGTAAATGAAGTGGACGAAGTGGACAAAGTGGAGGACGTAGAGGAAGCGGAGGAAGTGGAGGAAGCGGAGGAAGCGGAGGAAGCGGAGGAAGTGGACGAAGTGGACGAAGTTGGCCAAGATGACGAAGTTCACGAAGTTCGCCAAGTGGACGACGTGGAAGAAGTGAACGAAGTTGACGAAGTGGAGGAAGGGAAGGAAGCGGAAGAAGCGGAGAAAGTGGACGAGGTGGACGGAGTTGACGAAGTGGACAAAGTGGACGAACTGAACGAAGTTGGCCAAATGGATGAAGTGGAGGAACGGGAGGAAGTGGACGAAGCGGAGGAAGCGGATGAAGCGGAGGAAGTGGAGTAAGTGGAGCAAGTGGACAAAGTGGAGGAAGTGGAGGAACTGGACGAACTGGACGAAGTTGACGAAGTGGAAGAAGTGGACGAAGTGGACGAAGTGGACGAAGTTGACGAAGTGGAGGAAGTGGAGAAAGTGTAGGAAGTGGACGAAGTTGACGAAGTGGACGACGTTGACAAAGTGGACCAATTGGACGAAGTGGAGGAAGTGGAGGAGGTGGGCGAAGTGGGCGAAGTGGACGACGTGGAGGAAGTGGAGGAAGCGGAGGAAGCGGAGGAAGTGGAGGAAGGGGACGAAGTGCAGGAAGTGGAAGAAGTGGAGGAAGTGGAGTAAGTGTACAAAGTGGACAAAGTGGAGGAAGTGGAGGAAGTGGAGGTAGTGGAGGAAGCGGAGGAAGTGAATGAAGTGGACGAAGTGGACGAAGTGGACGAAGTTGACGAAGTCTACGAAGTGGACGAAGAGGAAGAAGTTGACGAAAGTGATGAAGTTGACGAAGTCGACGAAGTGGACGAGGTTGACGAAGTGGACGAAGTGGAGGAAGTGGACGAAGTGGAGGAAGTTGACGAACTGGACGAAGAGGACGAAGTTGACGAAGTTGACGAAGTGGACCAAGTCTAGCAAGTGGAGGAAGTGGAGGAAGTGGGCGAAGTGGGCGAAGTGGACGAAGTTGAAGAAGTTGACGAAGTGGACGTCATCGAGAAAGTGGAGGAAGTGGAGCAAGTGGCGAACTAGACGAAGTTAACGGAGTGGAGGAAGCAGACAGACCGAAGGAAGTGGAGGAAGCGGAGAAAGTGGAGGAAGTGGAGGAAGTGGAGGAAGTGGAGGAAGTGGAGGTAGTGGAGGAAGTGGAGGAAGTGGAGGTAGTGGAGGAAGTGAAGGAAGTGGAGGAAGTGGACGAAGTGGAGGAAGTTGACGAAGTGGACGAAGAGGACGAAGTGGACGAAGTTGACGAAGTGGACGAAGTGAATGAAGTTGACGAAGTGGACGTCATGGAGAAAGTGGAGGAAGTGGAAGAAGTGGAGCAAGTGGCGAAGTGGACGAAGTTAACGAAGTGGAGGAAGCGGACGGACCGAAGGAAGTGGAGGAAGCGGAGAAAGTGGAGGAAGTGGAGGAAGGGGAGGAAGGGGAGGAAGGCGAGGAAGTGTACGAAGTGCACGAAGTGGACGAAGTGGAGGAGGTGGAGGAAGTGGAGGAAGTGGAGGTAGTGGAGGAAGTGGAGGAAGTGGAGGAAGTGGAGGTAGTGGAGGAAGTGAAGGAAGTGGAGGAAGTGGACGAAGTGGAGGAAGTTGACGAACTGGACGAAGAGGACGAAGTGGACGAAGTTGACGAAGTGGAAGAAGTTGACGAAGTGGACGTCATGGAGAAAGTGGAGGAAGTGGAAGAAGTGGAGCAAGTGGCGAAGTGGACGAAGTTAACGAAGTGGAGGAAGCGGACGGACCGAACGAAGTGGACGAAGCGGAGAAAGTGGAGGAAGTGGAGGAAGGGGAGGAAGGGCAGGAAGGCGAGGAAGTGTACGAAGTGCACGAAGTGGACGAAGTGGAGAAAGTGGAGGAAGTGGAAGGAGTGGAGGTAGTGGAGGAAGTGGAGGAAGTGGAGGAAGTGGAGGAAGTGGAGGTAGTGGAGGAAGTGAAGGAAGTGGAGGAAGTGGACGAAGTAGACGAAGTAGACGAAGTAGACGAAGTTGACGAAGTCTACGAAGTGGACGTAGTGGACAAAGTTCACGAAGTTGATGAAGAGGAGGAAGGGGAGGAAGCGGAGGAAGCGGAGGAAGTGGAGAAGTTTACGAAGTGGACGAAGTTGTCGAAATGCATGAAGTGGAGGAAGTGGAGGAAGTGGAGGAAGGGGAGGAAGTGGAGGAAGTGGACGAGGTGGACGAATTGGACTAAGTTGACAAAGTGGACCAATTGGACGAAGTGGAGGAAGTGGAGGAAGTGGAGAAAGTGGGCGAAGTGGGCGAAGTGGACGAAGTTGACGAAGTTGACGTAGTGGACAACGTGGAGGAATGGAGGAAGTGGAGGAAGCGGATTAAGGGGAGGAAAGGGGAGGAAGGAGAGGAAGTGTACGAAGTGGAGGAAGTGGAGGAAGTGGAGGAAGTGGAGGAAGTGGAGGAAGTGGAGGAAGTAGAGGAAGTGAACGAAGTGGACGAAGTGGACGAAGTTGACGATGTGGACGAAGTGGACGACATTGACGAAGTGGACGAAGTGGACGAAGTTGACGAAGTGGACGAAGTGGACGAAGTTGACGAAGTGGACCAAGTGCGGGAAGTGGAAGAAGTGGAGGAAGTGGAAGAAGTGGAGGAAATGGGCGAAGTGGACGAAGTTGAAGAAGCTGACGAAGTGGACGACGTGGAGAAAGTGGAGGAAGTGGAGGAAGTGGAAGAAGTGGAGCAAGTGGCGAAGTGGACGAAGTTAACCAAGTGGAGGAAGCGGACGGAGCGAAGGAAGTGGAGGAAGCGGAGGAAGTGCAGGAAGTGGAGGAAGTGGGCGAAGTGGACGAAGAAGACGACGTGGAGGAAGTGGAGGAAATGGGCGAAGTGGACGAAGTTGAAGAAGCTGACGAAGTGGACGACATGGAGAAAGTCGAGGAAGTGGAGGAAGTGGAAGAAGTGGAGCAAGTGGCGAAGTGGACGAAGTTAACCAAGTGGAGGAAGCGAAGGGAGCGAAGGAAGTGGAGGAAGCGGAGGAAGTGCAGGAAGTGGAGGAAGTGGGCGAAGTGGACGAAGAAGACGACGTGGAGGAAGTGGAGGATGGGGAGGAAGCGGAGGAAGCGGAGGAAGCGAAGGAAGTGGAGGAAGGGGAGGAAGGGGAGGAAGTGGAGGAAGTGGAGTAAGTGTACGAAATGGATGAACTGGACGAAGTGGAGGAAGTGAACGAAGTGGACGAAGTGGACGAAGTGAACGAAGTGGACGAAGTGGACGAAGTGGAGGAAGTGAAGGAAGTGGACGAAGTTGACGAAGTCTACGAAGTGGACGAAGTGAATAAAGCGGACGAAGTTGAAGAAGTGGACGAAGTTGACAAAGTGGAGGAAGTGGACGAAGTGGACGAAGTGGACGAAGTTGACGAAGTGGAGGAAGTGGAGGAAGTGGAGGAAGTGGGCGAAATAGATGAAGTGGAGGAAGTGGAGGAAGCGGAGGAAGTGGAGGAAGCGGAGGAAGTGGAGGAAGCGGAGGAAGTGGAGGAAGTGGACAAAGTGGAGGAAGTAGAGGAACTGGACCAACTGGACGAAGTTGACGAAGTGGAAGAAGTGGGGGAAGTGGAGAAAGTGGAGGAAGTGGACGAAGTGGATGAAGTTCGCGAAGTGGACGAAGTCGACGAAGTTGAGGAAGTGGAGGAAGTGGGCGAATTGGACGAAGTGGACGAAGTTGATGAAGGAAATGAAGTGGACAAAGTGCACGAAGTGGACAAAGTGGAGGAAGTGCAGGAAGCGGAGGAAATGGAGGAAGCGGAGGAAGTGGTGGAAGTGGACGAAGTGGGCCAAGTTGACGAAGTTCGCCAAGTGGACGACGTGGACGAAGTGGACGAAGTCGACGAAGTTGACGAAGTTGACGGAGTGGAGGAAGGGAAGGAAGCGAAAGAAGCGGAGGAAGTGGATGAGGTGGACGGAGTTCACGGAGTTGATGAAGTGGACGAAGTGGATGAAGTGGACGAAGGGGACGAAGTTGGCCAAGTTGACGAAGTTGGCAAAGTTGACGACATGAACGAAGTGGACGAAGTTGACGAAGTGGAGGAAGTGGAGGAAGTGGAGGAAGTTGCAGAAGTGTAAGAAGTGACGAAGTGGCGAAGTGTACGAAGCGGAGGAAGTGCAGGAAGTGGAGGTAGTGGACGAAGTGGACGAAGTTGACAAAGTTGACGAAGTGGACGAAGTGAATGAAGTGGACGAAGTTGACGAAGCGGAGGAAGCGTAGGAAGCGGACGAAGCGAAGGAAGTGGAGGAAGCGGAGGAAGTGGACGAAGTTGACGAAGAGGAGGAACTGGAGGAAGTGGGAAAGTGGACGAAGTTGACGAAGAGGAGGAAGTGGAGGAAGTGGAGGAAGTGGACGAAGTGGATGAAGTTCGCGAAGTGGACGAAGTCGACAAAGTTGAGGAAGTGGAGGAAGTGGGCGAAGTGGGCGAAGTGGACGAAGTTGATGAAGTAAATGAAGTGGACGAAGTGGACAAAGTGGAGGAAGTGGAGGAGGCGGAGGAAGTGGACGAAGTGGACGAAGTTGGCCAAGTTGACGAAGTTCACGAAGTTCTTCAAGTGGACGACGTGGACGAAGTGGACGAAGTTGACGAAGTCGAGGAAGGGAAGGTGGACGGAGTTGACGGAGGTTACGAAATGGACGAAGTGGACGAAGTGGATGAAGTGGATGAAGTGGACGAAGTTGGCCAAGTTGACGAAGTTCACGAAGTTCGCCAAGTGGACGACGTGGACGAAGTGGACGAAGTTGACGAAGTCGAGGAAGGGAAGGTGGATGGAGTTGACGGAGGTTACGAAGTGGACGAAGTGGAGGAAGTGGATGAAGTGGATGAAGTGGACGAAGGGGACGAAGTTGGCCAAGTTGATGAAGTTGGCAAAGTTGACGAAGTGAACGAAGTGGACGAAGTGGACGAAGTGGACGAAGTTGACGAAGTGGTGGAAGTCGAGGAAGTGGACGAAGTTGGCCAAGTTGACGAAGTTCACGAAGTTCGCCAAATGGACGACGTGGACGAAGTTGGCAAAGTGGAGGAAGGGAAGGAAGCGGAAGAAGCGGAGGAAGTGGACGAGGTGGACGGAGTTGACAGAGTTGACAAAGTCGACGAAGTGGACGAAGTGGATGAAGTGGACGAAGGGGACGAAGTTGGCGAAGTTGGCCAAGTTGACGAAGTGAACGAAGTGGACGAAGTGGACGAAGTTGGCGAAGTGGAGGAAGTCGAGGAAATGGAGGAAGTTGCGGAAGTGTAAGAAGTGACGAAGTGGCGAAGTGGGCGAAGCGGAGGAAGTGAAGGAAGTGGACGTAGTGCACGACGTGGACGAAGTTGACAAAGTTGACGAAGTGGACGAAGTGGACGAAGCGGACGAAGCGAAGGAAGTGGAGGAAGTAGAGGAAGTGGAGGAAGTGGAGGAAGTCTACGAAGTGGAGGAAGTGGATGAAGTGGACGAAGCGGAGGAACTGGAGGAAGTGGCAAAGTGGACGAAGTTGACGAAGCAGAGGAAGCGGAGGAAGTGTAGGAAGTGGGGGAAGTGGATGAAGTGGATGAAGTTCGCGAAGTGGACGAAGTTGACGAAGTTGAGGAAGTGGAGGAAGTGGGCGAAGTGGGCGAGGTGGACGAAGTTGATGAAGTAAATGAAGTGGACGAAGTGGACAAAGTGGAGGAAGTGGAGGAAGTGGAGGAAGCGGAGGAAATGGACGAAGTTGGCCAAGTTGACGAAGTTCACGAAGTTCGCCAAGTGGACGATGATAACAGTTGAAAAACTGTTATTTTCATGCTTAAAGTTGATACTAAAAGCAACCTTTAGACTTAGAAACTAGCTTGAAATCATGCCTTTTGTTTATATTTTCAGAAATAAGAGAGCTGGACAGGTTTATGCTTGATTTAAGTGTTCTTGTGCAGGTTTTGAGGTGAATTTGGTGAAAGAAGTGAAGAATAAGAGAGAGGACATTAGAAAAGACAAGAAAGAGTGCAAAAAGGAGAAGTCGAAGGCACCGCTCAGCGGCAAACTACCGCTGAGCGGCACTCAAGAGGTGACGTTGGAACCGCTGAGGGGCAAAATGGCCGCTGAGGGGAAGAAAGAAGACGCGCAATCACCGCTGAGCGGTAAATACCGCTGAGCGGCACTTTTTGGGCTTGGACTTTTGTAATCTTTTGTAACTCTAGATTAGTATATAAGGGCTTGCACGTCCTATAGTTAGGCATCTTTGGCAGAAACGAGGCAAACACTCTCTCTTTCACTCCTTTGAAGGAGGATCTTGGATGCTCAGGCTACCTCTTCACCTTTATTGGGTTTATTCTTTCATACTTTCATTGTTATTCATCTAGGTTCACCATGAATATGGTGAACTAAACCTTGTATGTTTGTTGGGGAATCAAAGTAATCTCTTGAAGCTCTCATATATGGATTTGTTGAGTACATCTTTGAATTAAGACATATGCTTTCTTTCATCATTAGTTAGGGTTTTTCCTCTTTGCTCAATGCTTGCATTGTTTAACTCATTCTAATGCATGATTATTGGTTTTGTTGATACGGACACGTACGGGGAAATCTAGATCCGGGGAATTTCTCCCAATATTATACTGACAATATTATATTGGTTGCCTTTAAGCTCCTGCACTCATGAACTAATCATTAGGAATGCTAGGAATTGTATGAACTATTTGATTAGGGAGAAGCCATCTAGAATGGTACATTAGAGAGTGGCATTAACAATGATGATTTGAATGTTGAATTCCTAAAATATATGAGAGTGGATGAGATGAAATTGACCCCCAACAACATATTCATTCATATATTTCCTTGAAAGTGTTTATCTTTTGTCTTTGTCATTGATCAATTCATGCATACATATTTAATTTTCGTCTTTGCATATTAAACTTCAATTATTGTGTTCTTAAGTCTTAGCTAATCAACAAATCACATAACTAAACTAGGCCGTGAGTCCTTTGGGAGAACGATACTTGGTCTTACCAAGTTTATTACTTGAAACGATTCGGTCATACTTGCCGATTGTGAAACAAGTTTGTGACATCATATTTTGGTGTTTACAAATTTGTCCATCAAGTTTTTGGCGCCGTTGCCGGGGACTCGTGGTTTAACTGGTTAATTTGTGTGATTATTGATTATCTTTGACTTATTTTTTTTTATTTTTAATTTAAATTTCGAATTTTTATTTTATCTTATTTTATTTTTCAGTTTATATTTTTCAGTTTGTATTTTATTTGATTTTATTTTTATTTTTTTTGTTTTCTGTTTTTCTGTTTTCTGTTTTTATTTTCTGTTTTTTATTTTTCGGTTTTTATTTGATTTTATTTTATCTTTTTAGATTAGATTTTATTTTATTTTATTAGATTTTATCTTTTTATCTTTTTAGGTTAGATTTTATTTTATTCTTATTCTATCTTTTAGGTTAGGTTAGATTTTATTTTATTTTATCTTTTAGATTAGATTTTATTTTTTAGATTAGGTTTTATTCTATTTTATTTGATTCTATCTTCTAAATCTTTTATCTTCTTATATCTTTTCAATCTTTATTTTCTTCTATATCTTTTTGTGCTAACAAATCTTTTCTAGGGTTTTGTTTTCTTGTGCATGCAGGAGGCAATTCGAACTAGAAGTAAGAAAACAACAGAACCACTACTTGAAGGGCTAGACGAGAGTAGAAGGAGGAGAAGAATCAGAACGTCCAGAGAACTTTTCCCTTCTCCTGAAACTCTCCTACAATCATCACCACAAGGTTCTGTTCATAGCACAGGGAGTATGGAGAACAATAATAATGCTAGAAGAACTCTTGCAGATTACACTAATCTTGCTGGACCTCAGCACTTCAATAGCATAGCTCGACCTAGAGTCAATGCAGCCAACATGGAGGTCAAACCAGCATTAATTCAACTGGTAAAGAGTAATCAATTTAATGGGTTATCACATGAAAGCCCATATGAGCACCTTACAACATTTAATGAGATCTGTAACACGGTCAAGATTAATGGGGTGCCAGACGAAGCTATCAAACTTAGCTTGTTTCCTTTCTCATTGGGAGGCAATGCTAAGCTTTGGTTGAACTCTTTTCCAGAAGAAAGTTTCACGGAGTGGGAAGCAGTGGTTGCAAAGTTTTTGAATAAATACTTCCCACAATCTAAAGTGACTAAGGGAAAGCAAGAGATATCTTCATTCAAGCAGGGCATGGAAGAATCACTTGGACATGCATGGGATAGGTATAAAAGCTTGTTACGTAAAACTCCCACGCATGGCTTTGAAGATCAAGAAGTAGTCCTAACTTTCCTTGGAGGGCTTGGTTCACAAACCAAGATGATGCTAGATGCCTCAGCTGGAGGCAATATCAAATGGAAGACTCCAGAGGAAGCAACTGAAATCATTGAAAATATGGCTACAAGTGATAATGAGCTGCACAATGAAAGAGGAGCTCCTATGCCACAGAAAGGGGTTTTACAATTACAAACGCATGATGCTCTGCTAGCACAGAATAAAATTCTAACTCAACAGCTAGAGACTCTGACAAAAACTTTGGCTCAATTACCTAAAGAGTTGAAGTCTGCTGCTCAGATACAAACCCAGTTGTGCGAACTATGTGGAGGTGATCACATAAATGGCCAGTGTGCTTTTCCAGTGGAGGCCATGGAGGATGTTAACTTCATGGCTAATCAGTTTCCATACCGTCAAGGGAATTATAATCAGGGTTGGAAACCACATCCAAGCATTGGCCAAGGACAAACTGGGCAGGCTAATCAGTATAATAAGCAGCAGCAGCAACCAACCTTGTGGCAACAATTATCTATGCTTAATGACAGATCAACAAGGTTGGAAGAAACTCTTCAGCAATTCATCCAGAAAACTGAATCTTCTCAAAAGAGCACTGAAGCTGCTATAAAGAATTTGGAGATTCAGATGGGTCAGATCACCAAGCAATTGGAAGAAAGACCCAACAGAAACTTTGGGGCTAATACTGAGGTTAACCCCAGAGAAGAGTGCAAAGTGGTCAAGAGTGTAAATGAAGAGATCATTGAGTTGGAAGAAGATGAAACAAAAGAGAGAAGAGAAGAAGAAAGAAAGGACACTTTTCCTTTTCTAACAAATCAGGAGAAACCAATGGATTTCACAGATTTATTCAAAATGGTTGATAATGAAGCTCCTTGGGAACAAATTCTACAGAAAATAGCAGTTTACACCAAATCAGATGAAGGAACCTCGACAAAAAGAAGACGTAGAGAGGATGAGGAAGAAAAGTGTATAACTGTTAAGAAAGAATCATTCCCACCAAAAGCAGCAGATCCAGGCAGTTTTTCTATCCCTTGCATTATAGGGAAGAAAAAGGTAAAGAAAGCTCTCCTTGATTTAGGCTCAAGTGTTAACTTGATGCCTTATTCTCTATTGGAGCAAATTGGCCATGTTGAAATAAAACCTGTAAAGGTTAATCTTGTAATGGCTGATGGATCTTCAAAGGAGCCATGTGGGATTGCAGAAGACATTGTAGTTTGTGTTTGCAAACTTCAGTTCTTGGCAGACTTTGTGGTGATGAAGATGGAAACCGAGAAGATACCTTTTATACTTGGAAGACCGTTTATGAAAACGGCCAGGGCTATCATAGATGTGAATGAAGGTATAGTGGTTCTCCAAGACGGAGAGGAGAGAGTGGTGGTGGATGTCTTCAAAGATGAAACACAAGCAAAGGAGGAAGAAGCCAGTTATAAAGCTGCATTTCGAGATGCACCCATAACTAGAGGTAAAAATAAAAATCTTGAGGTTTCTGATAACCATTGTTTGTATTTTCAGGCACCCAAGGTAGAAGAGATTGGAAAAGGAGAAGAAGTTCCTAGAGACTGGAAAAAATTAAAACTCCAACTTGGCATACCTGTAAGACTCAAGAACAAGTTGTGGGTTATAAAGGCTTTAAAGAGAAGGAGATGATAGAGATAGAGTCTCCATATTCTAGAGAGTCCAAAACAGTCCAAAGGAAGCAGTTGAAAGGTTGGTGGAAGGACTACATCAATTATAAAGAAGATGGAACATGAGCTTTAACAGGGTCAAGCTAGTGACGTTAAAGAAGCGCTTGCTGGGAGGCAACCCAGTAGATTTACAAACTTTTGATTTGGTTTTATAATTTGTAATTTGTGAACATTATTCTGGACATTATTTTGTTGGATTTAGCATCTACTGAAGGATGCTAGGTGGTTAAGTATCTACTGAAGGATACTAAGTTTGTAACACCTACTGATGGGTGTTGGTGAGAAGATTTTGCACCTACTGATGGGTGCTGGTAAGTTTGAAACACCTACTGATGGGTGTTGGTGGATTTTGGGTCAGGCTCGTGACGTTAAACAAGCGCTACCTGGGAGGCAACCCAGTTGATTGATTGTTTTCTGTTTGTTTATTTTTAGGATTTGCATAAGCATTTTTAACATTGAATTGCAGGGAACCTATGAGGGGTATGCTAGGAAGGCACGTAGGTCAAGAAAAGAAGGAGAAGGGCACATCACGAAAGTGCCGCTGAGCGGCAATTACCGCTGAGCGGTACTATCGCAGATGGGCTTAAGTTCCCCTTAGCGGAACCCGAGCCCATTGGGGTATTTTTAAACCCTAAGATGCGCGTTTTTATATTCTTTCAAGCTCTTCTCTGCACTAAGACTCCCACATATCTCCTCTTAGGTTTCCCACATCTTTTTACTCTTCCCTCTTTAGAAAATTTCTCTTCCACTCACTTTAACACTAGTGTGCTATCAAAGTTTGGGGTTGGAAGAGAGCATTCTAGTTTGGAAGCATTCTCATATCATCTAGCATCTCCACCCAAGTAAGTAAAATGCATTTTGTTCATTCGAGGGTTCTTGAAATTGACTGTGATTGTCAAAGCATGAATATTTAGGGGTTTTGATTTCTATGCATGATTTGATGATATATTTGATGTTTGAACCGATTAAACTGCTTGATTATGAACTGGAAAACTGAAAATTGCATTTGGGTGGAGTTAGGACAGTTTAAAAACGAGATTTGCAAAAATCTGCAGATCACCGCTGAGCGGCATTTACCGCTGAGCGGCACTCTGCCAGATTTGCTTTTTCTGGTTTGTTGCGTGTTTGAATGTGGCACTGGTGGCGCTGAGGGGAAATTCTGGCCCTCAGCGGTGGTTTAGCTTCAAAAGGAGTTTTGTTTTGTGTTTACTAATGATTAACATCATGTTCTGTGGTTTTGGATTTATGTTTGAATGCAGGAATGGCATCCTCTTCAGGAAAGAGATTGAAAACCATGGCAACCAAGAGAAAGGAAAAGGAACCAGAGCAGCCCCATAATGGCAGGTTCCTCTCTAGGAAACATGAGAAGCACTTTAGGGTGGTTCAGGACAGGAGACTTCTAATGGAGAGAAAGGTTGGAATGATACCTAACTTTGCTCCTCAATTTGGAGAGCAAGTGTTAGGGAATGATTGGGGGAAGCTAGCCACTTATCCATCACCTGCCAACATAGCTGTGGTGAAAGAATTCTACACCAATGCAAAGAAGATTGGTGATTATCCAGCTGAGAATTATTTGGGCTATGTTAGAGGCCATGCTATCAGGTATGATCCTGACTCCATCAATAACTTTCTGGATACTGTGTGGGCTGGTGAGCAATGCCAGTTTGCTCTTAGCATGGAGGAAGGTGCTGACTTGGAGGATGTTGAGAGAGTATTGTGCATACCTGGAGGACACTTCCAAAGGAATAGATCTGGCTCAGTGGTTAATATTAGGAGGACAGATTTGACTCCTCTTGCAAAGTATTGGATGGCATTTTCTCATGCCAACATTCAGCCATGTTCACATGTGTCAGATATTACTCTCAGCAGGGCACTCTTCATCTACTGTGCTATCAGAAACTTGAATGTTAATATTGGGCAGGTGATAGCTGATGAGATTAGTGTGTGTGCTAACACTTCAAACAACAAAGCACCACTGGGACATCCTTCTTTGATCACTCACCTTTGCAAGCTAGCTGGGGTGGACACTTCTGTTCCACCATTTGAGAGGCCAAGAAAAGCTATAGATGAGGCCTATTACAGACAGTACTGTGGAGGTGAGGAGGCAGCCCAGCCAGTGCCACCACGCCAGGCTCGTAGAGAGAGAAGGCCAGCACAGAGCAGGACTTCTGCTGATACTCATGAGGCAGAACCATTCCAGATGAGGGACATGTATATGTCTCTTATAGGTGCTCAGTTGCAGTCCATCCACAGAGGGCAGGTGGCCACGGCTGAGATGATAGTGGGGATGTATGATACCCCTCCAGCACACAGGTGGACTATGGATGAATTCCATAATGTGGTAGCTTGGCCAGAAGAACCATGGCATGGAGGAGCTGAAGCAGCTGAAGCTTCAGCCCGAGACATGGATGAAGATGAAGTTGAGGAGGAGGATGCGTTTGATGATGATGATGATGAGGAAGAAGAGGAAGATATAGAGGACAGTTCAGACTGATGAGGAGCTGAGATAGCATTTACTGATGAATGCTATCATATGATTATGCTTTTGTGGTTTAAGTTTTCTGAACTTATTTGTTTTTGTTTTTAGATTAGGGTTTGATGTACTCTATTGAACACCTGGTTTGTTATGATGGTTTGCTATTAACTGTGATTGTGTGATAAGTAATGCTTGATGATGCTTATTGATTGATTGATGTTGAGATGATGTGCACATTAAAATGCTTATACAGGTGATTCACAAGCTTTGTGAACAAATGCATAATATCATGATTGTGATTGTGAAATTAAGCAGGATGTGCATGTCAAATGTGAATGAGCTTATATGTGAGGTTTTGAGCTCCAGAGTTGTTATTGTTGAATGCTATTACTTTGAAAGCATGAATGACTTTGCCCAGGTTTTCTATGATTGAATCAATTGCTTGTTTTGCATCATATGATCAAAGGCCGTGTTTTTGAAACCCTTTTTATTGGCCAAATTCATAAAGTTAGCCTTCTAAAAGAGAACACGTTGTGTTCTATCCTTTGAACCCTTAGCCTTAAATATACACTGAACACCCTTGATTGAAAATCTTTACCTTGAGTTAAGTGGAAGATCTTGTGTGGTATTGTTAAATGTTCAAGTTTGGGGTTATTGGGGAAACATGAAAAAGGAAAAAGCATTGAGCTAACAGCTAAAAAGTAAGAATATGCAAAGAAAAGAAAAGAAAAAGAAGCAAAGCTCAATGCAAATGCAAAAGCAAAGGCAAAAGAAAGTTGGGAATGAATAAGAAGATTGTGTTGTTATGATTCTCTTAACTCAAGGATTTTGTGATCCAGAAAAACCAATTTTCTTGTTAGCCCAGCCACATTATAAGCCATTGAAAAGTCCTTGTGATGATGCATGCTTGTGAATGTATTTGATTGTGGTTAAATGAAAGGCAAAGTTGATTCATGTGACATTGTGATAGTGGAGTGAATGAGTGAAACACTTTACCTCTTATACACTTGTATGTTGAGTGAAACACTTTACCTAGTGAGGAAATATTCCATAAGCACATGAACATCTATGCTTAATTGATTGATCATTCATGAAAAATAGCATTTGTTGGAATTTAAATGACTTTGTGAACACTAAAGCATGTGCACATCTTGATTGAACTCTTGGTCTTAAGTTTGAGTGAAGTTATTACTTATCTTGAAAAGAGGATTTTGAATGAGTGAACCATCATATGAATTGGTTGGAGATGGAGTTACATTTTATTTGCTTGAGGACAAGCAAAGTTCTAAGTTTGGGGTTGTGATAACAGTTGAAAAACTGTTATTTTCATGCTTAAAGTTGATACTAAAAGCAACCTTTAGACTTAGAAACTAGCTTGAAATCATGCCTTTTGTTTATATTTTCAGAAATAAGAGAGCTGGACAGGTTTATGCTTGATTTAAGTGTTCTTGTGCAGGTTTTGAGGTGAATTTGGTGAAAGAAGTGAAGAATAAGAGAGAGGACATTAGAAAAGACAAGAAAGAGTGCAAAAAGGAGAAGTCGAAGGCACCGCTCAGCGGCAAACTACCGCTGAGCGGCACTCAAGAGGTGACGTTGGAACCGCTGAGGGGCAAAATGGCCGCTGAGGGGAAGAAAGAAGACGCGCAATCACCGCTGAGCGGTAAATACCGCTGAGCGGCACTTTTTGGGCTTGGACTTTTGTAATCTTTTGTAACTCTAGATTAGTATATAAGGGCTTGCACGTCCTATAGTTAGGCATCTTTGGCAGAAACGAGGCAAACACTCTCTCTTTCACCCCTTTGAAGGAGGATCTTGGATGCTCAGGCTACCTCTTCACCTTTATTGGGTTTATTCTTTCATACTTTCATTGTTATTCATCTAGGTTCACCATGAATATGGTGAACTAAACCTTGTATGTTTGTTGGGGAATCAAAGTAATCTCTTGAAGCTCTCATATATGGATTTGTTGAGTACATCTTTGAATTAAGACATATGCTTTCTTTCATCATTAGTTAGGGTTTTTCCTCTTTGCTCAATGCTTGCATTGTTTAACTCATTCTAATGCATGATTATTGGTTTTGTTGATACGGACACGTACGGGGAAATCTAGATCCGGGGAATTTCTCCCAATATTATACTGACAATATTATATTGGTTGCCTTTAAGCTCCTGCACTCATGAACTAATCATTAGGAATGCTAGGAATTGTATGAACTATTTGATTAGGGAGAAGCCATCTAGAATGGTACATTAGAGAGTGGCATTAACAATGATGATTTGAATGTTGAATTCCTAAAATATATGAGAGTGGATGAGATGAAATTGACCCCCAACAACATATTCATTCATATATTTCCTTGAAAGTGTTTATCTTTTGTCTTTGTCATTGATCAATTCATGCATACATATTTAATTTTCGTCTTTGCATATTAAACTTCAATTATTGTGTTCTTAAGTCTTAGCTAATCAACAAATCACATAACTAAACTAGGCCGTGAGTCCTTTGGGAGAACGATACTTGGTCTTACCAAGTTTATTACTTGAAACGATTCGGTCATACTTGCCGATTGTGAAACAAGTTTGTGACATCATATTTTGGTGTTTACAAATTTGTCCATCAAGTTTTTGGCGCCGTTGCCGGGGACTCGTGGTTTAACTGGTTAATTTGTGTGATTATTGATTATCTTTGACTTATTTTTTTTTATTTTTAATTTAAATTTCGAATTTTTATTTTATCTTATTTTATTTTTCAGTTTATATTTTTCAGTTTGTATTTTATTTGATTTTATTTTTATTTTTTTTGTTTTCTGTTTTTCTGTTTTCTGTTTTTATTTTCTGTTTTTTATTTTTCGGTTTTTATTTGATTTTATTTTATCTTTTTAGATTAGATTTTATTTTATTTTATTAGATTTTATCTTTTTATCTTTTTCGGTTAGATTTTATTTTATTCTTATTCTATCTTTTAGGTTAGGTTAGATTTTATTTTATACTTGCCGATTGTGAAACAAGTTTGTGACATCATATTTTGGTGTTTACAAATTTGTCCATCAGACGACATGGACGAAGTGGAGGAAGGGAAGGTGGACGGAGTTGACGGAGTTGACGAAGTGGACGAAGTGGACGAAGTGGATGAAGTGGACGAAGGGGACGAAGTTGGCCAAGTTGATGAAGTTGGCAAAGTTGACGAAGTGGACGAAGTGGACGAAGTTGATGAAGTGGAGGAAGTCGAGGAAGTGGACAAAGTGGGCCAAGTTGACGAAGTTCACGAAGTTTGCCAAGTGGACGACGTGGACGAAGTTGACGAAGTGGAGTAAGGGAAGGAAGCGGAAGAAGCGGAGGAAGTGGACGAGGTGGACGGAGTTGACAGAGTTGACAAAGTCGACGAAGTGGACGAAGTGGATGAAGTGGACGAAGGGGACGAAGTTGGCCACGTTGACGAAGTTGGAAAAGTTGACGAAGTAAGCGAAGTGGACGAAGTTGACGAAGTGGAGGAAGTGGAGGAAGTTGCGGAAGTGTAAGAAGTGACGAAGTGGCGAAGTGGACGAAGCGGAGGAAGTGCAGGAAGTGGAGGTAGTGGACGAAGTGGATGAAGTGGACGAAGTTGACAAAGTTGACGAAGTGGACGAAGTGGACGAAGTTGATGAAGTGGAGGAAGCGGAGGAAGCGTAGGAAGCGGACGAAGCGAAGGAAGTGGAGGAACCGGACGAAGTGCAGGAAGTTGAGGAAGTGGAGGAAGTCTACGAAGTGGAGGAAGTGGATGAAGTGGACGAAGCAGAGGAACTGGAGGAAGTGGCAAAGTGGACGAAGTTGACGAAGCGGAGGAAGTGGACGAAGTGGACGAAGTGCAGGAAGTTGACAAAGTTGACGAAGTGGACGAAGTTGATGAAGTGGACGAAGTGGACAAAGTGGACGAAGTGGACGACGTGAACGAAGTGGACGAAGAGGACGAAGTGGACGAAGTGGACCAATTGGACGAAGTGGAGGAAGTGGAGGAAGTGGGCGAAGTGGGCGAAGTGGACGAAGATGACGAAGTTGACGAAGTGGACGAAGTGGATGACGTGGAGGAAGTGGAGGAAGCGGAGGAAGTGGAGGAAGGGGAGGAAGGGGAGGACGGGGAAGAAGTGTAATGAGTGGAGGAAGTGGAGGAAGTGGAGGTAGTGGAGGAAGTGGAGGACGTGAACAAAGTGGACGAAGTTGACGAAGTCTACGAAGTGGACGAAGTGGACGAAGTGGACGAAGTGGACGAAGTTGACGAAGGGGAGGAAGAGGAGGAAGCGGAGGAAGCGAAGGAAGCAGAGGAAGTGGAGAACTTGACGAAGTGGACGAACTGGACGAAGTTAGCGAAATGGATGAAGTGGAGGAACGGAAGAAAGTGGAGGAAGCGGAGGAAGTGGAGGAAGCGGATGAAGCGGAGGAAGTGGAGGCAGTGGACAAAGTGGAGGAAGTGGAGGAACTGGACGAACTGGACGAAGTTGACGAAGTCGAAGAAGTGGAGGAAGTGGACGAAGTTGACGAAGTGGAGGAAGTGGAGAGAGTGGAGGAAGTGGACGAAGTTGACGAAGTGGACGATGTTGACGAAGTGGACCAATTGGACGAAGTGGAGGAAGTGGAGGAAGTGGAGGAGGTGGAGGAAGTGGGCTAAGTGGGCGAAGTGAAAGAAGTGGATGACGTGGAGGAAGTAGAGGAAGCGGAGGAAGCGGAGGAAGTGGAGGAAGGGGAGGAAGTGCAGGAAGTGGAAGAAGGGGAGGAAGTAGAGGAAGTGGAGTAAGTGTACGAAGTGGACAAAGTGGAGGAAGTGAAGGAAGTTGATGTAGTGGAGGAAGAGGAGGAATTGAATGAAGTGGACGAAGTGGACGAAGTCTACGAAGTGGACAAAGTGGACGAAGTTGAAGAAGTTGACGAAATTCATGAAGTTGATGAAGTGGACGAAGTGGAGGAAGTTGACGAAGTGGACGAAGTGGAGGAAGTGGACGAAGTGGAGAAAGTTGAGGAGGTGGAGGAAGTGGAGGAAGTGAAGGAAATGGAGGAAGTGGAAAAGTGACGAAGTTTTACAAGTGGAGGAAGTGGATGAAGTGGACAAGTGGAAAAGTTGAGGAAGTGGAGGAAGTGAAGGAGTGGAAGAAGTGGCAAAGTGGACGAAGTTGACGAAGTCGAGGAAGTGGAGGAAGCGGTGGAAGTGGAGGAAGTGGACGGAGTTGACGGAGTTGACGGAGTCGACGAAGTGGAACGAAGTTGACGAAGTGGAGGAATGGAGGAAGTGGGGAAGTGGAGCATGGACAAAGTGGCGCAGTGGCGAAGTGGACGAGTGGAGCAACTTACGAAGTGGACAAGTTGACGAAATTTACGAGTGATGAAGTTGACGAAGTGGACGAAATTGAGGAAGTGGAGAAGTGGAGGCGAAGTGGAGGAAGTGAAGGAAGTAAAGGAAGTGGACAAGTGGACGAAGTGGACGAGTTGACGAAGTGCACGAAGGGGACGAAGTGGAGGAAATGGACGAAGTTGAGGAAGTGGAGGAGTGGCCGAACTGGGCGAAGTGGATGAAGTTGAGGAAATGGAGGAAGTGGACGAAGTGGGCGAAGTGGACGAAGTGGACGAAGTGGACGGAGTTGACGAAGTGGAGGAAGTGAGGTGAAGTGAGGAAGTGGAGGAAGTGAGGAAGTGAAGGAAGTGGGCGAAGTAGGCGAAGTAGACGAAGTGGACGAAGTTGAGAAGTGGAACGAAGAGGAGGAAGAGGAGGAAGTGGACGAAGTGGAGGAAGTTGACAAAGTTGACGAAGTGGACGAAGTTGATGAAGTGGACGAAGCGGAGGAAGTGGAGGAAGTTGACCAAGTGGAAGAAGTTGACGAAGTTGGACGACAGGAAAAAAGGGGGCGAAATGGATGAAGTGGAGAAGTGGACGAACTAGACAAAGTTCACGAAGTGTAGAAGTGGAGGAAGTGGACGAAGTTGACGAAGTGGACGAAGTTGACGAATGGACGAAGTGGAGGATTCGGAGGAAGCGGAGGAAGTGGAGGAAGTGGGGAAGCGGTAAGTGGACGAAGTTGGCCAGTTTACGAAGATGACGAAGTTGGCCAAGTGGGATGAGGTTGATGAAAGGGAGGAAGGGAAGGAAGCAAATAGAAACGGAGAACCGGAGGAAGTGGACGAGGTGGCCGAAGTTGACGGAGTTGACGAAGTGGACGAAGTGGAGGAAGTGGATGAAGTGGACGAAGTGGACGAAGGGGATGAAGTGGACGAAGTTGACGAAGTTGGCCAAGTTGACGAAGTTGACGAGGTTGGCAAAGTTGACGAAGTGGACGAGTGGACGAAGTGGAGGAAGTCGAGGAAGTGGAGGAACTCGAGGAAGTGGAGGAAGTTGTGAAAGTGGAAGAAGCGGAGGAAGTGCACGGAAGTGGATGAAGTGGAGGAAGTGGACGAAGTTGACGAAGTCGACGAAGTGGACGAAGTCGACAAAGTTGACGAAGTGGAGGAAGTGGACGAAGTTGATGAAGTGGACGAAGTTAACGAAGTGGAGGAAGTTGACGAAGTGAGGAAGTGACGAAGTGGACCAATTCACGTATGGAGGAAGTGGAGGAAGTGGGCGAAGTTGGCGAAGTGGACGAAGTTGACGAAGTTGACGAAGTGGAACGAAGTGGACAAAGCGGAGAAGTGGACGAACTGGAAGAACGGAGCAAGTGGCGAAGTGGACGAAGTTGACAAAGCGTGGGAAGCGGAAGAAGCGGAGGAAGCGAAGGAAGTGGAGGAAGCGGAAAAGTGGAGGAAGTGGAGGAAGTCTACGAGTGGAGGAGTGGAAAACGAATTGGGTGAAGTAGACGACGTTACGAAGTTGACGAAGCGGTGGAAGCGGAAGAAGCGAGGAAGCGAAGGAAGTGGAGGAAGCGGAGAAAGTGGAGGAAGTGGATGAATTGGGTGAAGTGGACGAAGCAGAGGAACTGGCGGAAGTGGCGAAGTGGACGAAGTTGATGAGCGGAGGAAACGGAGGAAGTGGAGGAAGTGGAGCAGCGGAGGAAGTGAAGAAGTGGACGAAGTTGACGAAGTGAACGAAGTGGACCAATTGGACGAAGTGGGAGGAAGTGGAGGAACTGGACGAAGTGGGAGAAGTGGACGAAGTTGACGAAGTGACGAAGTGGACGACGTGGAGGAAGCGGAGGAAGTGGAGGAAGGGGAGGAAGGGGAGGAAGGGGAGGACGTGTACGAAGAGGACGAAGTGGACGAAGTAGACGAAGTCTACGAAGTGGACGAAGTAGACGAAGTGGACGAAGTTACCGAAGATGACGAGGGGGAGGAAGGGGAGGAGTGAGAATGGACGACGTCGGCGAATGCATGAAGTGGAGGAAGTGGAGGAAGGGAGGAAGTGGAGGAAGCGGAGGAAGTGGAGGAAGCGGATGAAGCGGAGAAAGTAGAGGAAGTTGAGGAAGTGGACAAAGTGGAGGAAGTAGAGGAACTGGACGAATTGGACGATGTGCACCAAGTTCACGAAGTTGACGAAGTGGAAGAAGTGGAAGAATTGCACCAAGTTGACGAAGTAGACCAATTGGACGAAGTGGCGGAAGTGGGCAAAGTGGGCGAAGTGGACGAAGTGGACGAAGTTGACGAAGTGGACGAAATGGACGACGTGGAGGAAGTGGAGGAAGTGGAGGAGGCGGAGGAAGCGGAGGAAGGGGAGGAAGGGGAGGAGGTGTACGAAGTGGACGAAGTGGAGGAAGTGGAGGAAATGGAGGTAGTGGAGGAAGTGGAGGAAGTGAACGAAGTGGACGAAGTTGACAAAGTGGACGAAGTTGACGAAGTGGACGAAGTGGACGAAGTGGAGGAAGTTGACGAACTGAAGGAAGCGGAGGAAGTGGACGAAGCTGAGGAAGCGGAGGAAGGGGAGGAAGCGGAGGAAGTGGAGGAAGTGGAGGAAGTGGAGGTAGTGGACGAAGTTGACGAAGTGGACGAAGTGGAAGAAGTGGACGAAGTTGACGAAGTGGACGAAGTGGACGAAGTTGACGAAGTGGAGGAGCTGGACGAAGTGGAGGAAGTGGACGAAGTTGACGAAGTGGAGGAAGTAGACGAAGTGGAGGAAGTAAATGAAGTGGACAAAGTGGGCGAAATGGACGAAGTGGAGGAAGAAGTGGACGTTGTGGAGGAAGTGGACGAAGTAGAGGAAGCTGATGAAGTGGAGGAAGTGGGGGAAGTGGACTAAGTAGACGAAGTTGACAAAGTGGAAGAAATGGAGGAAGTGGATGAACTGAAGGAAGTGGAGGAAAAGGCGGAAATGGACGAAGGTAGGAAGTGGAGGAAGTGGAGGAAGTGCAGAGAGTGGGGGAAGTGGACCCAATGGACCAAGTGGAGAAGTGGACGAGTTGACTAAGTGGACGAAGTGGACAAAGTGGACGAAGTGGAGGCAGTGGAGGAAGTGGAAGAAGTGGCAAAGTGGCAAAGTGGACTAAGTGGACGAAGTTGACGAAGTGAACGAAGTGGAGGAAGTTGACGAGTGGAGGAAGTGAACAAGTGGACGATGTTGACGAACTGGACGAAGTGGAGGAAGTGGACGAAGTGGCGATGTGGACGAAGTTGACTAAGTGGACGAAGTTCACTGATACAGAAGGCCTAGCACCATTGGACCTTCACAAGAGGAATGGCCAAAAATCTCCAAGATGAGTATTCTCCCCAAGGTCAAATACTATTTGCTATTTTTGGATGGACAATTGGAGAACAAGAAGATGTTACAAAATTGCCAAAACATGGACAGGGGTAAAATGGACATTTACACACAAGAAGGGGTGTGCTTATCCTTCTATGGGGTGGCATTAGTAATTTTTCATTTTTCACATGTAAAATGCAATTGTCAACGTGTTTCATAAGGCTTTATAGAAGCCACACATTTAGCACATGATTAACATTTCAGATCTAAAGAAAACGTGTAAAAGGCTTGCTTCAACTTTGAGATTGATCTATAAAATCTCATAAGCAAAGCTTGTAGCTCACTTTTGATGAATTGAGAGAATAGATTTGCTGATGCAATTTCCAGCTTCTTCTCCCACCGAAAGTCACCCCTGTGCTTCCTACCAAATCTCCTCTAGCTTCCTTCCATTGATGAAGGCCGTCTGAGCTAGCACCATTTCCCCAAAGCACCTCATCCAAACTCTTTTTCCACATATTCATACTCTGCCACTGCACAGTCTAAACTGTTTCACTTTGTTCTTCCGCTGTCAATGCTTTCTTCCCTGGAAGCTCACGGATCTGCAGAATAGCACCAAAGCTGGAGCTATCATGTGGTATTCAGACCCAGGTTCGAAGTGCACCAGTGAGCTAAGTGTCTCTTTTTAAATTCCACACTGTCATCATACTCTTTTGCTGTCTTTGAATCTGTTTCACTGTTCTATTCATTTTCTGGTGTTATTAGGTTCTGTTTGAGTCTGTTCTTGTGTGCTAGTTTATTTTGATTGTGTCTCATCATTTTAATCGGTCCATTTGAGTTGTTTGAGTTTTTTTTTTGTTTGAGCATCTTTTCGTGTAATGTCAGTCATGTGTGTTTACAGTGCTGTCTTCAAATCTGGTTTAAAATTTGTGTGCTCTACTATATCTGAATAAACTGAAGAAGTTGTCATTATCTGCACACTAAATGAGCCATGACAAACTCAGTAGGAGCTCAAGTGCATGAGTTGTGATACCAATTCCAGTTTCAGAATTTTGAGCAGTAGAATAGTTTTGTGTGTCTATTTGAAAGAAATTGGTGAATTAGATCTGTGATTGAATGCCAAACTGAGTTAGTACTTGATGCACATCATCTAAACACTGAATTGCTTCTGCAAAAAGCTTAGTAGCATCATTGGAAAACTCACATTGCATCCAATCTGCAGTTGGCCGAACTGCACTGCTTTGATTAGTCCAGTATTTTTTTTTTATTCTGTTTCAGTATTAGATCACTGCTGAACATCTTGGCAATTATTTCCAGCACTTTTAACAAGTTTTAAATGCTGTATATGGACACATTTCAGTGTTCAAAGGTCGTTTGATTCAGTGCACTAAAATCTGGGTGGTTGAGTTCTTCATTTTGCTGCATAAAAAGGGTTGAATGAGTCAAAATCTGTTATCATAAGTTTCTGCATCAATTTCAGTATCAACACGTTTGATTTGATGAATTAAAATTGGTTATGCAAAGAAATTTTACATTGAAATAACCCTGCACAATTTTATTCTCTAAACCACCAGTTTTAGTCTTATTTTGTTGGTGCAAGCTGCATACTATAAAGCTATTTGTACAAACTGTTTTGGTGCAATCCAATAATCTAAACTTGTTAGCAAAAGCTTGGTCAAACGTATTCAATGATTAAAAACAATATAACAGAAACAAATATTGCAAATTAAAAAGCTGATTGGCCAGTGCAAGTTGAATCTGCAAAATTTGGTGCACCAAACTGATTGTTCATTCAGACAATTCATCAAACAGTTTGATCAATTTCTAATAGTCTCCGAATTTGAGTCCATTGCAGCTTGTTTTGATTTCTTGCTTTATTAATATACTCTAGAACTTTTCCTAGGTTCTTTTTGCTGTGCCTCCGTGTTTGCATCTCCTTTTCTTGCTTTATTTTCAGTCATTGGCTTTCTGGCCTACCACCTGTTTGATAAAAGGTGTTGTAGTGCAGTAATTTTTCTGAGACAATTCTGTGCAGTTGCTTCATTTCCTTTTCTAATCTCTTGCTGATTTATAATCTGTTGAGGTATAATGACATGGGATTGAGCTATCTAGAGATCCTTCATCATTGGTAGCCTCCTAGGAAGTGGAGATTTGATGGAAACACAAGGCATGGTGACTACGGTGCTGCAGAAATTGAATTGTTGGAAACATAGCTACTGCTGATACTGTAATAGCAGTTTGATTGCTGCCAATTAAATTCCACCTAGCTGCAACTGTGAGCCTTGCGTGATTGCATCCAGAATCACTCAGTTTTATTTGAGAGAAGCCAAAGTTGCATTGTCAAACCTTGTCTCTTTTCCTTTTTTTTTTTTGCAAAGTCTAATTGTATTAGCAGTTTTCTTTTTTTTGTTCTTTTTGTAAGGTGGCCATTTCAAGCAAATGAAGTGGAAGAGCTCATAAGTGTTCTTCACTCATTTGCTAACTTGACTTAAAGTCTCATCATTCTAAAATTGGTAGACGGTGAGTGTGTCTTAGATCCAAAATCTAAGCCTCACCTAGGAGACCTCACTTTAATTGCTTGTCCCATTCTCGACTAGATAGTATATATCTTGTGCGAATAGGAAGCTCTCTTAGGGGTCCGAATTTAGAGTTAGGTTGTGTCTTATTCTTTGCTTTGTGTTTTTCTTTGTTGTCTTTAAGACTTAATTGGATTTAAGAGTGATTTTGATCTAAGGACTCTAGTAAGTAACTAGAAGCATATTTGGCAAGGATAAGGCTTGGTACTTAAGCATTCCTAGTGAATCACCTCCCTTAC